>NC_045734.1:23685689-23692791 GCF_008692095.1 Etheostoma spectabile | reverse complement strand
CACACACACACACACACACATATGGAATATACTGTACGCAATTCCTACCAAACAAAGTCTGAATACACAGTACTGTTTATTGACCTATTGTATTTATATGCAGAGAGCTTGATGTCCTTATGCCCACTCAAATACACTGCACTACTATTTACATCAGCTAAAAGTTTGCAGAAACTACATTTACAAAGCTTATTGCTTTAAATGTTTGACATTATTTGTTCTGTAACTAAGGTATCACTCTCTGGGTGATTTTTTAAAGATGATTTTTGTGTGTCGTTTTTAAGCCTTTATTTACAGGTCAGCTGAAGAAACAAAAGGGGAGAGAGAGGTGGAACAACTGAGCTATCCGTGCGCCCCTGGGTGGTTAACTTAAATTAATATCTACAGGTACTAGACAGAGCCACCAGTAGCACGAAATCCTTTCTTCCAGTTTGGGTCAAACAGGGATTAACTTCTGACCTATTACAGCCTCAGCCTCCAGCTTACCAAGACCTCCACACATAAACCTGTCCCTTGCTCCTACTCCCCAATACGCTTTGGCTTAAGACCAATACCCAATCAAGCCTCATGACCACTCACCAAGTTGGGGGCTTATGACATTCTTTTGCTCATGGCTATACTTAAAAGGACATGCTTTCTGTGGAAGTAATGCTGATCTGGCAACCTCACTGTGACCTCTATCCCCCTTTTTCCCCCCATCTCTCTATGGGCCGGTTTACGCAGTTGAACCAATTACTCAGATTTTCCCTTCATAACCAGCAATTACTGTCAACAACTGTTCATTTCAGCAGATTCAACCCTCATTTATCCTCTGCTGTTGACCTGATAAGCAAAAGGAGAAACCCATCATTCCTATTGATTACCCATATTACATGTTTCATCCTCTGCTCAATTCTATACCTGATTTACTGGTAATAGAAACCATAAAATGCTCCCATCTCATAATCCACCTCTATTCTCTATTCCATTTCTTTCATCTGACCTGGCAACCCTGCAGACCTTTTCTGCACGTTGCCGGCTTGTTGGCGCCCACACCTTCATTAAAAAAGACAGGAGGTCAATGTAATCAAGCAGCAGCATGGACAGCCTTAGTCTACATCTGGCCCCGCTTAAAACCAAAGGGCATCAATGCCCCGGGAGGCCTGATTCAGAGGCTTATTAGTGGCACTTTTTTGAGGGTAATCAAAAGCAGGTGCTCACCAGCAGCACCAGAAGACTCCCCCGGGACACGTTTACACTACTGAGGGACTATGGGTAAGACGGCTGGATGCTTGCTAATAAAGATACACTGTGGTGCAATGAATTAGGAAGGACGGTTGGAGAACAGACAGGGCAAGACAGAGACCAGGATAATTTCTGTGAGGCATCAAAACAGAATTAAGTAAATCGTTCAACATTTTGGGAAATGTGCTTACTGCTTATTTACCGAGAATTAGATTGGAAATTCGATACCACTTTCTGTAAAACAGACATGAAGCCAGCAGCTGGTTAGCTTAGTGTAGCATAAAGACTGGAAACAAATAGCCTTTGAAATTATATTTGGAATAGCAAGTTTCGTCTTGCAAATATACAGGAAGCAGTCACATTACATTCCAAATCCACCACATTTCAAATCAGAGTATCCAATACCTTACAGTATCCAATACAGTATTGCCGTAACACCTTTTTAAGCTCATTTATTGATGTTCAATTCATTTTGAGACTATGTCCAACAAATGTTAATTCCAATCTTGCATAATTTTTGAGGCCGTAGGTTGCTGTCCTGGAATACATAAAATTGTTATTTTGTCACCCCCTGTATATCCTCTACCACAGTATGTATGTACACTGTGGTAGATTGAGGACTAAAGCATCAATCAAAGTCAGTCAGTCATTCTACTGAAAAAGATTTGTCCAAAAAAGAGTAATATGCCTCTCAATGTCAAGTCTGACTTGAGGTGAGATACTAATTTTAACTGTGTGGGCTGTAAGTGGTCCAACACTAAATCATGCTGTAAAAAGGCCTATAAAGGCAGCTGGGAGGCGGCAGTAGAGGAGTGAAAAGAAAGACGTATCTGTCTTCCTTTATATCTAAAGGAGGACAGGGAACACATTGTTAAGCCAACCGTACAGTATGGTTTATCTGGCAAACTCCAGCGTATAGCTTTAGTATAATGGGTCATATCTGCTAAGCAGTTACTGCTACTACGCCATGCCGTCTTATTCAGCTCTTTCTGCTTGCGTTTTGAATGACAGGTGGACAGACTGACTAACTGACAGCCACTGCACAGTGCCAGACAGTCAACGTTTTCTCAGGCTGAGCATCCAGATAAAAGCCACAGCACACATCACTTCTCTGTCACTCATGGTTTCACAGGCTAGACGCACACATACAGGGCTTAGTGAGAGGAACCCGCATGGCTGTCTGGATCTTTTTGAACTCACTTACACACAGCTGGAAGCTGTAAAACAGGGTCAAGGCGTGTCCAGGTGTGTCCGCGGGCACAAACAAATTCATTCAAGTTTGTTGGCATTTCTGCTTCCTACAAAGCTTTGCATGATAAACCAGAGAATGAGGTCAATTTACATTCACTCGGTTAATTTTGGCCTTTTTAAAAAGACACACTGTGGCTGTCACATCACAGCTGAGCTGCTGTATCCTAAACAGGCGTTGTGGTAAACAGAAACACAGATTAACATAACAAGACAATCAAGGGAAGCATTCCAGTGTGAAGGTGAGAAGACGTTCTATTAGGAAACAACAAATAAGCAGCACATGAAGCGCTCATCCCTATAAACTTGGAGGAATTCAATCAATTTACATTTTACAAGGCCATTACAGGCACCAGTTTAATTGTGTGGGGATGTGCGATGCTGCCCTGAGTCTTGGCAAGGTTGCCATTGCAATGAATATAAAGCCACCATGGCACTGAGCTGTATGTCTCACCTCTAATAATATCCTGAAGAGCTGTGTGCTTCAATCATGTGTTTGTGATGATTGCTGTAGGGTGATCTCACAGATGTTTTTATGCTGATTTTTGTGTCATTCTGTCAATTCCAGATCTAATATAGAAGGCACGGACTTATCCAGTTGCCTCTACGTCAGCTCTACAAACTGTACGCAGACTTGTCTATTTTACAAACATTAGTTGTGCTCCATGTGGTCGACGCTGGACGGTGATGGCATGTGGCTATGAGTCCCCCATCAGGATGGGAAATCAACCTGCCAGTCTCCTGCCGATTTTGCTAGCCTGGGCTAGCTAGCCAGCTAAACAGAATAAACATCGTGGAAAAGTTGGAGAAGATGAGCTCAAGCTAGAAAGACCATCTCTGTGTCCTCGCTCATCAGGATATCAACTCACCAGTATCCAAGTTAAAGTTTTTTAAATATAAACATTAGAGTAAACACAGCGGAAAAGGTGGTAGTGGCCATCAGCCACGACCAATGGCCACGATCCCAACTAAGCCGACAAGCACAGGTCATCTCTCCATTCATCTCCATCTTTACATCAGAGGAGGCACCAGACAACTGCGAAGTAAATGAACACCAATTGCAAATTCTCTGTTGGGTAACCTGATAGCCAGTGTGCAGGTGTCGGACAGTGAGCTGGTTGGCCTCTGTCAATTTAAAAGCAGGATGTTGGGAGCTGTGGTGTACTTTCGCCTAAACTGTTTTTCAATGTGCCGATCGGATGGCCACATTCTGCTCCATGATAAATCGTGCACCTTGTACGATTTCATGTGACAAATACAAATTGACTAATTGATTGTTGGAGCATGTGATGCAAGGAAAATGTCAGTGTAACAATAATGTGTTTTTCTATTTAATCTTACTATGTAGTACTTAGGGTTTCAATGGAACTCATTTCCTGACACTGGCAATGGCTGACTGATCATTTTGTGACTTATGCCAAACAAATGACTTCAATGTAAATTAAAAAGAAATGCTAAACCACACGGGCTATATAATGACTCACCTCTGCGAACTGCAACCTGCTGAACGTGCTGCTGGGAGGGGTGGCTAGCTTAAAGTTCTTCTTGGGTACCACCCAGGTCTCCATGGTCTCAAGCTTGCTAGTTGCCAGATTGGTGGCGTGGTGCTTGACCAGGTAGCCCTGGAACTGGTCCGACTGGAAGTAGAGATGCACTGACACTGGGTGGCCCATGGGGAAGTACCTGGCAGAACACAGAGAGAGAGAGAGCGAGGATCCATTAGCAAACCTGATACGTGCTGACCTACCCACTGTGCCGCTTTTCTGTGCCAACAGTGTAAGGGAAGGCGAATATTTAGATTAATCTGGATAACGTCTGGCAGGAACCAGCCTTGGACATGCTAATGTGGCTGAATGCTAATGCATGCTCGCAGTGAAGATTAGTGGGGAGTCAATGTGCTCTGTGATTGTGTGACATGGTTGACATTAATTCAATGACCTTTAACAGAAACCAATTGGTCAAAGACATGTGTCGACATGCTGATAATACCCATTAAGCATTGCTTATTGGTTACCATGCCCACGCATTTCCTATTTCTATGCTTGTACATGCCTATTGCAGTAGATCAAAGATAAGTATTAGACTAGTGAACAGTTTATTAAAGCTTCTTCTCTGCTAATTATTGTTTTACTCTGTGCTGGCTGCTTCAACATGTGCTCTGGTTCTGAAGTGGAAATGATGGTTAAAAAAGACATGTGACAGTAGAGACCGCAACGTTCCGCTAGCTACAGAAAATTACAGAAAAGTCATGGGCTGTATTGGCAGAAGATTCAGATTAGTCAGAGTTCTGAACACACAGACAATCCCACTGAACACATTACAAGTTTTCAGAAACAAAGTTGAACTGGGTCAAATCCAGTCAGCTGAAGCCAAATGAAGGTCTCGCCCCGCTGATTAGTCTGTTATTTGTTTGGGTGTTGCTTCATATGTGGCAGAGGGCCAGCCCTCGGGGCAGCCAGCCTGAGTGACTTCTGGAAAAACGAAAAAGCAGCCATGGTGGGCACTGCTGGGGAACACTCCACAGCTGCTCTCTGCACACGTCCTGACTCCTTCACGGCCAGATTTCTCAACTCTCTTCTCTTCTGCTTGAATTCAACTTAATTCTCGCCCTTTTGCGCGGGCGCACACACACACACACACACACACACACACACACACACACCACACACACCACACCACACACACACACCACACACACACACACACCCACCACACCCACACACACCCCACCCCCTCCCTCCCTCCCTCCCTGCTCCCCAGTGCCCATGGCCTCATCAGTATTCCACTAAAGGACCAGGAGTCAACCCGTCCCGGTAAATGCTACTCTGACAAGCAGAACAGCAAATATTTACACCCACAAGGATAGCAGAGCACAATCCCTCCCCTCCTGCTCCCTTTCTCCTCTTCTCTATTTCCCATCTGCCTTTTCCTCTTTGCTCTTCTCCTCTCCTTCTTTCATCCTGCTTTCTTTCCTCGTCCCTTAAATCTTGTCCCCCCACCCACCCCTGCCCTGTCGTTCCCAAAAAGAGACGTGGCTGCCAGTGCGAGAGGCAGTGAGAAGGGGTCGGGGCGTATCCTGCACATAAGCTCCATTCAGGCTTTTACTCCACAGCCTCTCCATTCGAGTCACAGTGGGCTGCTAAAAGAGCCAAATCCCTCTCTGTGGCCTTTTCATTTCCCTTGCTCCAGTCTCACACTGAGGCTGACCCATCCATCTGTTGGTAACACATCTGGACTTCTTCTACACGCATGCAAAATATGTGGACACACAAACACACACACACTCTATGTATTATTTATTATTTAATTTTATTGCTAGTTTCTGATTTATTACTTCAGAATGTAGTATCAACACAATAGAGATTATTAGCAATGCCTTTTGTGTCTGTATATTACACAAATAATTATAAGAATTAGTGTATTATCCATGGCTTCCACCCAGTAATGCTGCAGTCAGTGATTCATCTATGACAAAACACGTCATAGCCAGACAGGACTGGTACGGCTATCAGACAGTGTGTGTTCAATGACAGCTTATCAAGCTTTGGAAAAGGTAGACTAACACATTATATGACGGCATTTGTAAAATATAATGATATGCGATATTTTAGGTTAGTCCCAGTTTGTGCCTTCTATGTATGAACACTACATTCAAGTCACAGAGCATCTGACTTTCTGATAAATAAATATCTTCCCGCTGCTCTGACGGTATTTTTTAGAAATGACTACTGTATTTCCTTATTACATATGTCCTTGCTATTTTACAGTCAAAACACAAATGCATTGTTATGTATTAAAATATTAAATATTGAAAAGAAGCATCAATATTTACCAATAACTGATAATAATAATTTTGATTCCCATGTGCAAATCAAGCAGATGTGCAACTTCAGGAATGGTTTAAAAATATTTGTTGTTGTGCAGCAGAAGGAATTGTTTATTCCAGATGGTTGCAGGAAATAAAACATTTATATAGTCCTGCTGTGCAATTGGCCATTCGTGAAAGTCTGTACATACCACCTAAATCTTTCTTTTTATTGTGAACCTGCCTTCTCTTCTGTGTTCAAATAGCTTCATCCCAAAGAAAATTGAATGAAAGACATGTAAAAACACATTAAAACACCCCATTAAAGCATACAGACACCTTGTAGACTTCATCCTGACGTGCAGTTTGCATTTGAGGACTGGAGAGTTAACCCAAAAGGCATTTTATTTTACATGTATACACAAACACATTAACTGGATCACTCGTGGGTTGACACAAAGACACCATATTTATATATATATATATATATACACGCATGCAAGCACACACATGCCACACAAACCAGATGCACGCACGCATGTATAGACAGACACATGAAAAGCATCACTCTGGACTTCTATGCATACACACTCAAACACATAAAAAACGTCTCTCTATTTCCTGCCTTTTGACCTTTGGCCTCTCAGCTATGTAAAGGTGCTTGTACATTTTAATGTCACAGACTTGATTTGTTTGTTTTTCTTAAGGAACAGCTTTTTCTCACTGGCAATGACGTTTATACATGTGCAAAGACCCACACATATGCACATGCGTGTACAGTATGTAACCACCTTTTCCCTGGTCTGCCCTCGCTCTCTCTCTCTT
>NC_045734.1:23683018-23685679 GCF_008692095.1 Etheostoma spectabile | reverse complement strand
TTTAACAGATGTTTGAAAAACAGCTGTAAGCCAATAGATCATTTTGAGGTTTGACAGATGGAAACATGTTTCCTTTTTCTACTAAGCTTGAACCACAGGACATTAGATCACCCACAATGCAGCAGCGGGAGAGGGGTGGGGGGTGGGGTGGAGGGGGGAGTTCGGGCTTGGCATTGCCACTGGACTCCCCTTCTACTAGCTGCAAACCATCACAGTAAGAGGACTATCTCAGCTGACACGAGGCGATCGTTTTCACGTTGCCTCCTAGATTTTCTCTACCAAAGCAAGCGACGCATCACTCGAAGATGCCATCAGTCAGTTTACCTGATGATTTTTGAAACTTTCCTGGGTAGAACAATATGACATAGCAGTTTGGATGACTACCAACATAAACTACAGCAGGTGCAATCACAGTGTGCTTTCCTCCATGCTGTGTTCCATAGATTTTTCTGTTATCATGTCTCATGAGGGGGAAAAGTCGTCTTGTTTATTGATGTCATTAAGATGAACATAAAGACACCATCTTAATGTTTTGTGCTATTGTCAGTGTCATTTTTGTTGTTTTATCTTTTGTTTCGAGGTTAGATGCCTTTTATGAGATCCACCGGGCTTTCTGTCACACATACACAAATTGGCACTTACACCTCTGCTTTCTGTTCTCAATCAGCACATTTAATTTGTCACAGTTTGTTTTTTAATCACTTTGCATCTGGGTTTCATAGCTGTGCAAATAAACTCAAGGAAAGCTAACCTTAAATGCTCCTACACCAGATGCTCCTAAAATATATGCTATTAAAAAAACCTTACTGAAGTACAGTCCATGAAGCCTAAATGTTTCATTTGGCCATTACGTATGAAAACATAGTGTGGTTTTCCCTCTTCACTTTAACCACATACTATATGTTAACAACACTGGAATTCACACATTTCCACTAATAATAAACTGGCCTGAGGGGATAGCTTTCCATGCTATGACTCAAATAGCCTCATTATCTGGTCAATTGTCATATCATGTTACAAAATGAATAGCATTACCCAGAACTCCTTGCTATCCTACTTCCACGAAAAGTGATGCCAGGCAGACAATACATCGACACAAAAGGTTTAAATAAATGTTGTGGTTTCAAATGCCAACATGGGCGTGGTTGGCTTTTCAGAGTAAAAACAAACTCCAGTGCACCTGTGGTTGTCGGTGCAGGTGTGTCATGATGCTATGATGAGCGAAAAAGCATATTTGCATGGTTGAATGTGTTTACGAGACTAACCTGCAGCTGTGATCTTTTGGGTTTCCCTGCAGCGAGGCAGCAGCTCTGGCCAGGCCCAGCCGTGAGAAGGAGTGGAAGTACGTGAGCTGCGTGTCTGACAGAGTGGCCACGCCATCTGGCTCCTCGTACACGTTCTCCCAGTATGACTTTAGGGCCTGCGTTCCCTGGGGAAACGGTCCAAACAGGTAGGCGTCCAGCTGGTTCACTATCTCCTGGTTCACGCTGGCTTCAAACTTCCTGGCAAAAAATGTGGGACGCACTGTTTGCTGCAGAGGGAGAGGGAAGGAGGGAAGGGAGGGGGACATAACAGCAAAGCAGGGAGGGAAGAGATAAATAGAAGAAAAAAGGAGAAGATTAGGAAATGGTGGTATGCCAGGATGGCAAGGGAACAAATATGATGTTTTAGATGTGTGTGGGCAGAGAAATAAAAAGAGAAGGTAGACTAGGGATGGTAGAAAAAGGAGGTAAATCTTTTCTGTAATGGAATGTGAATGAATTATTACAAACATTAAAATCAAAACGTTCATTCATTTGCAGATTAGATGTTCTATTTGCATTACATCTTGTGTTCTCTTTCCCAGGGGGTACAAGATACATTCGAGGGATCGTGAGGTAAATAAAAGAGGGCCCCACTGATTTAGCATTACACTCATAACATTGTCAGACTTACTATGGACAGTTTAAAAAAACAAAAAACAAACAGAGATAGTATCTTGTTTATTCCACATAGTCTTTCTCCTTGTCTCCGATGCCTACATTACCCTCAACACAACTAGACCGCCAACAGTTCGGTCAGAGGTTCTGGTGTGCTATGCTGGCAGCGGTGGCCACAGGCAGAGATCAGGACCCGGGTACAGAGGTCTGTTACGCTAACTTCACTTGAGGTAATTTATCAGACTGAATCCGCTGGATAATACATCTATTTTCACATAATACGCATGATCGTACCCTCTCATGTTGTCCTCGGGTCAAATTTGACCTGTTTAAAAAATGTCTAAATCAGAAATATGGGTTTCTTTTTAACAAAATTACCATGAAGAAGGATGGATTCTGTACAACGCTCTTTGCAAGTACAATTAATCATCACTCGTATTCAATTTTGTGTGTTTTATTCAATTTTATAGAATTTGAAAAAAACAAAACAAATGTAAATGGTTTGAAAAACGTATCCTCACTAAACTCTTTCACTCAACATACCATTCCTCTGAAAAGTGATAGTTTTTTTGATTCGGGAGGACAACAAGTGCACGGTTGACAGAAAGAAAAGAGGAAAGCACGTCTTACATGGAGGCACAAAATGATGCCTCAGAAGCATCAATAATGTCCTTATACACTTTTCTGTATTTATCCATCCATTCATCATCCCTTTTCTCAACAGTTCCTTGTATTTGTCGCT
>NC_045734.1:23662728-23683008 GCF_008692095.1 Etheostoma spectabile | reverse complement strand
CCTCCTCCCCTCCACCCATGTCTTTCTCACCCTCTCTGTCCCTGCCACACTGTAACATTTGTGGTTGATGGTGCATCATGAAATCTGCCGCCTCCACAGCTTGGCCTACACACAAAGACATCTTTTCAGTCCCAGACACAAAACTATTTGCCAATAGTGTGACCTAGCACCGAACACCTCGGTGCTACCTGCTGAAAAAAAGGAAGACCTAATCAACCACACTTTTTCTCATGCCACAGCGACTAATGTGGGATGTCCGTGTGATGCTTCACACGGTACTTGATGATGCTTTAACCCTCTGTGATCGGCTACAGATATCACATGAAACCCGAAGGGAGGCTTTCGTTTTCCCCAGATTTTGTGTGTTCTAACATGCCCTCGGTGCAGTCAGCTGAAAGTACCAACCTGTCAAAGCCTGTCTTTCCAACACACTTCCCAAATGCACCTCATTCTGAAACACATTACTAAACAATGATGCACAAAGACAAAAGGCACATCACCACTCTCCCTTCTCCAGAACAACTCCTCCCCCGGAGAGTGCACTTCAAAACTACGATGCGGGGGAACTCGACAGTTGTACCTTGAATTATTCTTCTCATCTGTAAACCAAATTGAAGCCTCCTTTGCTTGTCTGTATCATCCCCAGTGCTAAGGTTCAAAGGGAAACTCGGCTCGTGCGCCCAATGGGATATTAAGTCCTATTAATACTGGGGCCTGGCTGGCTTTTGGAAGGGCTGCTTTGTTCCCAAGGTTGGACTTCACTGATACCAGGGTGCCAACCAGACCCAGCGGCAGTGCCAAGGACCTGCGGTAATGTTTTGGCACTGAACTGCCAGAGACTGAGGTGAGACAGACGACAGTTGGGTCTGGCGAAGAGAGAACTGAGGTCAGCTTGGACTGGTATTTGAAGGACAGGAGAGACAAAGTGAGTCGTGGCACTTTAATGATATGACTCAAAGTGAAATTTAACTGTGGCAGAACATTTTCACTTTGTACCGCAGCTTTTACATTTTCAGGAGCACATTAAAAGTCAAACTGCGATACTGACTTTCTCTGGGGGTCCTGGAGTAACTGCCACTCATTCGCTTTCATTTTGAAAAGCTAAATAACCCTCCTCTCCCCCTCATACTGCAAGGCAAAGATGATCTAATTACTATTAATTTTTTCCCCCCTCTCAGGGTCATACTAATCGAGCCATAATTTTGCACATATTGATTGTGAAGGCTGTGGGAACGGGCTGGGTGCGGAGGTTGGAAAGACAGACATTGAGGTCAGAGAACTTAGTGATTGACTGCTGCTGATTTCCCAAGGCATACTGAGATGTGTGCTGCAAACATCTGCTTAAAGTGATGTATTCTTTTCATTTTTGTATGTTTGTAGGTTCATCTGATCTCTCTGACTGGCATCTGCTGGAGGACATGGGCTTTGATCTGAGATAAGCTCAGGGCCTGTATTTATCAAACTACTAAAACGACTAACTTTGGAATTAAATGAATGATAAAAAAAACCCTTCACTTTTACTCCTACTCACAGATGTAAGAATAACGCCTAGTGATCTAATTTACTTTGACGTAATGGTCTTAAATCTATCTTGAATTTTCATTCATAATATTTACTTTTAAATCATATTTTTGACACTAGTCTGTCAGCACAGCCACATTTCATTTCACTTAGGGCTGTCAATTTAATTGCGATTAATCGCATGATTGTCCACAGTTAACTTGCGATTAATCGCCAATTATTCACACATTTTTCAACTGTTCTAAATGTACATTAAAGGGAATATTTTTCAAGTTTTCAATACTCTTATCAACATGGGAGCAAGTGGTATTTGAGACTTAAAGTACTCTATTGGTAATTCAGTTCACAGCAACAGTAACAGCAAATAACTTTAGTCTTGTGGAGAGAACCATCTGGAAGGGCTTTAAAACTGAACTTGCCGTTCAGAAGAGCCTTTTCTTAATCCATTTATGTGAAAGGAAGTTTGTTCCTGCTAGCAATCTACAACATTACTGCTGCATTGCTTCCTGATTTCCCAAACTACGGAGTGGACCGAGTCCCAAGTCACAGAACGTGCATGTGTTAATCATGCGTCGGAAAAAATTGTGTTTACTCATTATTATGGCATTAATTTGGACAGCCTTAATTTCCCTAGATGTATTGTTTAATTGTATTGTTTGAGTATGTGACAAATAAACCTTCCTTAAGGGGTTCAAATTACATGACTTAAGCCGATATTGATTTTCTTTTTTCTTTTCTGATGAACAATGTAGCACATGTCAGGCACATACATGTGTCTGAATTGTTATACTGCCCTGAACATAGATATTAAACCAGTTTAACATAACCAGTTTAAGCACCTCTTTAAGGGTCCTCCTGTACCTCACTGTCAGTAGGGGCCACTCAATAAATGTTGTTTTCTTCACTTTTAGCAAATGTTTTTACTCCTAAGCTGGCTCTTTGAAGAATTCTTCTATTAAAACTTTATTGTTTATTACCTGTTTCATTCTAAACACATGGGTTGACAGGGCTGACACAATACTTAGTACAGGAACAGCGTCCTTCAGCAACGGCTTACATCTTACAGGCACATACTATACAGTTGACTTTTCCAGTATTTTAGTCCTTTAAATAAATGCCAAATTCTTAATTTAGTCTCGCTGGCAATTGCAGTCCAATAATCCTTGGTTGGAGGGTTTGCCTGCAGCTATTTCCGTGTGATGGCTTTCTTGCTAGTATTTGAAAGAGATATTCAACCTGCAACAGAGGTTTATCAGGGTATTATGCAATTAAAGAGCAATTAACGGAGGACGCACAAAAAATATGAAAAGGATAAGCACTGCATTAAGCATTCGTTTGTCCCCCTGATTCATTTTTTTGGTTAATTTTAATTATAAAGTTTTTTTTAGTTCTTTAGAACAAAGGTCTTCAGTGTTTCTTAGGCCGAAAATCCCTCAGCCAAAAAAGAGACAGAGCAGGAACCTCTTAAAATATACAGTATGTTGTACAAAATTAAGTTGCATATTAAACTGGGCCTACAGTAAAGTGTAGGGTGGCCTAAAGCTTTTACACATACCTGTTTATGGTGCATACAATACTAAGCTATCAAAATAATAAATGTTGACATATTCATGTCATTATGTTTTAATGTTAAAATGTGGCACAGTAAATCCTTAAGTGTAACTGTATCTGTGGATGGCTACCTTACCTATAATCCAGTAAGCCTAACAATAATGTTGTGTGAATTGAAAAAAAGATTTATAATAAAATGTTGGATTCATGTTAATGTATATATACATTTTTGTTTTTTTAACTATCAAACAATACTTTGTTGGCCCCCCTGCAGCAACTCTGAGGACCCCCTAGGGGTCCCGGACCCCCTGTTGAAGATCTCTGCTTTAGAGAATGAAAGTATGACTCTTGATAAATGTGGGCCCTGACCTACTAGCTCTGCTTTTGGCCACTTTATTGATCATAGAAGGTTTCCTAAGAAAATAATTTGTGTGTGTTATCATTACCTGGAAGCGGTGGAAGTCTGCAGGCTTGAAGTCATTAGGGGAGCATCCGCACCAGTCAACAATGTGCTTGTACTGACACTTACAGCCCAGTTTGCGGTTCCAGTTGGTGATGCGTAGGTTGTTATCCACCATGCTCTCACAGTGGGCGCTGTTCTCCAGCACCGTATGGAAGAACGACTGCATATTGAGAGACAGGATAGCAAGACAGAGGGGGTGGGGGTGGGGGTGAGGGTGGGGGGCGCAGAGAAAGTAAGACAAAATTAGAGAATCCTATACCTTTTTTTTGTTACACCATTCGATTCACGGAGAGGAAATAGAGTAGCAGTCGAGACAGGGGGTTCACAGTAGCTTATGATAAACATCCAATTTCTCAACAGAGATCATTCAATTCTCATCTAATGCTTGAATACGGTTGGAAAGTCAGCCTTTACATCTCACCTTCACTTTATGATTTTATGTCCGCCTCTGACTTACTTTTTTTCCCCTGTATGTCTAGCACAGCAATGAAAAGAGAACTGTGTATACTGTTTCTATAAGCGATACAGGGTGAGAACAAAGCAGCGCTCAACTGTCAGTCGAAGGTTAAAAAATACTTGAACGTGTGAAAGCGGTGTCTGTGTGTGTGTGTTACCTCGGCTGGCAGCAGAGTGTAGGCGTAGAAGCGCTTCATGTTGGTGACCAGGTCGTCCTTGGAGTTGATGACATATTCGATGAACATGCGGTTGAGAAGGAACCAGTCGGACCCGCCGTCCACTGAGATGCCTTCTGGGATTTTACGGTCACCCAGCCTCCACATGTGGGTGTCGCACTCAAAGAACAGACGGTCCAGACCTTGCTTACGGATAAACCTAGTAAGCACACACAAAGATACGGTTATACCGCTGACTTAATGAATATAATTAAATATACAAAAACAGTGAGGGCTAATGTTTTTGTGTGAATTTACATGGCAGAAAAACAAATCATAATACAAACATGCAGGTAAAAAATGTTGACTTTTAAAACACCATTTAGGTAAAAACAAGCACTCTGTTGTTTTTGTTTTACATTTAGAAGGAGACTTGTGTATAATCAGCTCATTTGTATTTTCTCCCAAGATTTTAAACTGTGCTGTGTCACAAGAGGCCCTTGTTGACTTGAGTGAAGATTGTCCTCCTTCCGAAGAGAACAAAATGTTTGAGTGCTTGAAATGAAATCAGGGGGGAAATCTGGATCTGCTCCTTCTAAATGAAATGTGGGGTGAAAATTGAAAAGGATGAGCTAAAAAAAAAAAGCACACATTGAAAAATATGCACACAACTCAACTGCTAGAACAGCTGACTAAAGAGATTAGAGATTCATAATTTCCATCAATTATTGTGATCAGTTTCACTAGAATAGTGTAATAAGAATACTAGAGCCGAACGATTCATAGTTTTAAAATCAAAATCACAATTTGAAAGAATGGGATTAGCTATTTGTGACGACCGCGATTAATCAAATGTGCAATATTTAGTTGACTGTTTGGTGTAACATTTGGTATTACATTTTTTATTCCCCTTTTTATTATTATATTTAGTGTTATTTCATAAGATAAATGCTGTACTAATGTTACATTTCAAAGATTTAATGTTCCATGCTTATTAAAAGACAAAAAACACTTATTGTTGGCTGCTATTATATGTTCTCATCCTTGCATTAAACTATATCAGAGTTTTGATGCCGTCTGGAGTTATAATGCTCCATGACATGTTTGATCTGTTACATAGTGAATACTTTGGCAATACTTAAAAAACAATAACCGCAAATCGAATCACTATATCCAGAAACAATTGCAATTAGATTTTTTCCCCAAATCGTTCAGCCCTAAATAATACTACTAATACTACTACAGTTGTACTGTATACCCAAACATCACTTTGCTTTTTATCTTCTTGTCTTCTATCTTTAGCCTTAAATGACTTGGGACATGTGTTGTTGGCACTTGTCACTCCATGCTTTTATCAGCAACAAGAAGAGTGACACCCTGCATACATAATGGGTGTTGTTACTGCTGTGAACGTATCGAGTGTTGGATAGATGGAGTCAAATTCAGGTCAACCAGGTCAGATTGTTCCCTCTGTTACCTGAACACTGTTGATGTACTGACGTTGTGGCGCACACACGCGCACACACACACACAGACAGAGATGACATTTAGTAAAAAGCACTTTTCAATTGGGTTCAGCCATCCACACATATGCATTTATTGTATTACCAAGATCATAATTGTTTTAAAACTGAATTAAATCAGGAACAAAACAGCTTCACTCTCATCAAATGGCACTGAATAAAATACTGTGACTGCAAATAGAAAAAGGTACTGCTGAGTCACGTTGAGTCACACTGACTCATGCATCCAAGCTGGCTGATTTTCTTTTTCATGTGTTTCAGGGGTATTTTTTGCCCACAGTGTCGGACGATGACTGGTTTGTCACATGGTGTGGGGATGCAGAAATAGAGGGCGGCCGGGTGGCGGCAACAGAAAAGGGGGTTCTGGCAGCGACCTCGCAAGCTCATCCCACCAAGAAGGTTAATTAATGAAGCCCCAGATGGGAGCTAATTGCATTATGATTCAGTAACCACGGCACGGGCTGTGTTTGCGCTTAGGTGCTGCCGTGTGAGAGACAAACACAGAGAGCTAGCCAGAGAGTAAGAGAAAGATTGGAGTGTTGTGGAGGGAGATTAAAATGAAGTCTGAAAAATGTACATCTCACCTGGCGTTGTCCCTGCCATGGGACTTGATGAAGTTCATGTCTCTGTATTTGGACAGGAAGGCCACCAGTTGGTTGTTGGTCCTGAAATGGAAAAAATGACTTGCTATTGACTGGGAAAGATATGGTATGGCCTAGCTGGAACACTGATATTGCAGTACAGTATGTGTTATAGGTACAATGCGAGTTGTGGAGGAAGATTATGCAAATGAATCCATCTGTTACTGTTGGTTTATAAAAGTTACATAAAAATGCAGTGAAATAAAAAAAATAATTTTTCAAGTTCTAATCCTGTGCCCCGGTTTTAAATTTTTGATTATATTGTTATATACTGCATCCAATCAAGTGGTTTTCTGGGGCGTCTAGCTAATCTGGCCCATCATTTAAAGACAGTTGTGGGGGTCAGTCTCATGTAACAAAACTCCATCTTCCTTATTGGAAAATCCAAAATCTATGAATATGCAAAAATGTAATGTTTCAAAAGTTAACTACCAGACACAACATACCTGCTTCACTAACATGTCTATTTTCAGTATATAGCCTGGAGCCTGAATGTGAAAACCAATTCAGCCCATACATCCGTCTGCATAGTGAAGCTTAAACATACAAAAGCAGCAACATATTTTGTAGTGTGTGTGTGTGTGTGTGTGGGTGTGTGTGTGGGAGGGGGGTCCCTTCATGTCATTAATACTATTTAGGATTATACAAAAGATTGTGCTATTCATGATTTTGATGAATGACTTCATGCTGCTCTTACATTATAGAGCAGTCTACTCCTTCATACACAGGCCAGACAGGCTAAAAGCTTTGCTCTGTGGGCTATGCCACAGTCATTGGCTCCAACATTTCATCTGTGGTGGAGCTTTTCATGATGGCTTGGCTTGCCTCCCTAAAAGAGCAGCGAAGCCCTGGTAAAAAGCTTTAGGATCATTGGGGGGAGGGACAAGTGCATATTAATGTCATTTTCTCTTCAAGGAGCAATTTCACAGCCTGGGGGGCTTATCTTAGGAGGTCCTGAGCCATAAAGCCTAACTGATGATGTGCTGCACAGGCACATGCGGTCTTCTCTGTCTCTACTTCCCACACACACACACACACACACACACGCAAACACGCTGTGTATTGCTAGTAGCACACCGACAATGCAATTACATGCACCGAGATACACAAATGTTGTAGGCACATAGCCACGCACACACACAGAGCGAGGGGAATTCATGTCAAGCTCCCCGATTTGCCACCTGATGGTCACCCCGTCCACGGGTCTAGTTTGCTTACTGTCAGCCTGTGGCTGCTCTGTCTCACAGTGGTATTCACACACACACATTACTGTACACACACACACACACACACACACACACACACACACACACACACACACACACACACACACACACACACACACACACACACACACACACACCACACACCCACACACACACACACACACACACACACACACACACACACACACACGGTACCTGGTACCTACAAAATGTGCACATTTTCAATATCGTAGCCATTTAAACATCACTATGCCACTGACTGTTTCACTTCCATCTTACTGTCTTACTGTTACATTAATAATGTGTGTTCTTTTATAAATTATGCATTTTAATAACACAGACTTTAAAGATACTATTCCAGAGGGAAAATCCAATGGATTACAGGTACTACGCACACTCTAACAACACTCAAAAAGCTGAGAGATGGATCATACATCTCTTTTGTCCTGGAAAAAAAGTTCAGCAACTTAATTAAAAAAAAAAAAAATCCTGCGAGTTTTTCAACAAGGTTTTTTAATTTCAGACATTTTTAAAACGACAATTTCAAGATTGTTGGCTTAGTTCTGATGGATTATAAAGACTTTTGTTTTTCCAACATCAGGAAATGACACCTTTCACTTAAGACACAGCTTTTTCCCTGAGATGGAGAGATGACAAAGGGAAAGAGATTAGAAGATATGACGCCTGTAGCAAGTTAATGTCTTACAAAGCTCAGACTTTTTAAAAGCTGCTGTAAAGTCTATGAAAGATAGGTAAAAGCAAGGAGACTGTGTAGATAAAAGCTGGGAAAGAAGGTTGCACTCTGACAAAGCAAACTCGTAACTCATCCTCTGACCTCCTTGCACGCACACACACACACACACACACACACACACACACACACACACACACACACACACACACACACACACACACACACACACACACACACACACACACACACACACACACACACACACACACACACACACACACACACACACACACACACACACTTGATCTCCCCCTGGACAAAGAGCCCCTCTGCTGGTGTGAGGGGCTCTGGGTTTGCCTTTGAGAGCCATTCATGCGGCAGGACAGACATTATCAGGGAATTAGAGGGGAAATAATGCTTGTCTCCAGTCCCACTGATAACAACAGCAGTAGTGGTCAGGGCAGCACAGGGCAGGGAAGCCCCCCCAGTGCCTGTAGAGTATGGTCAGATTGAAAAAAACATCATTTGGAAAGTCTGTAACCAAAACCGCGTAAACGTAACGTAAAGCTACTTTAAGGAAATACTGGTGCAGATTCATAATATAAATGAACCACGGAGTGAGGTAAGTGTGAATGTCTGATTTTGGAATGAAACAAAAATGGTTTTCCCCAATCCAATATGGGAAAGGTGTGGGGGCAGTGAGTTTTTGAAGCTATTGGACAATCCAACGTGCAATTCTGATGAAGTACACTGGCAGCTTAACATATTTGCAGTCTGGCAGTAGCGAGGCATCTGCTTATTCCAACATCTTTTTCTGTGCTGTAGTGTGCTATTGTAAGTCCATAATGATAATGTAATGCTGAGCTGTTTATTTCTGAGGAAGAATGCTTCTTTCATCCTGATCCCATTCTCCAAAAAATCAGAAAGGAGTATCAGCAACAAAACAGCTGAATGGGTTTCAGTTTCTTGCTTGAGGACACTCGGAGTAGCACGAATGCTCCCTTTTGCAGGGTCTTGAACCCAGGTCTGCCACTTAAAAGAACCACATTTGAGTTCACCTCAGTAAATTTACAGCGCACAGACTTGGTCAAATCCAAGCTGTGGTTACAAATGCACTTGCTAAGCACCGATACAAGGGTCCCATTTACATACTGTATTTACATATTGCATGGATCCAACACATGCAGTTCCCTCTTGTTCCCGTACCATAACTGCTTATTCTCGCTCCCTCGTCACTCCCTGTCATTTGTGCCTCTCGCCTCCCTCTTTTGCTCCATCAATCGTTTGGTTTCCCAACAGATGGGGCTTAAAACCTTGACTCTCAGCCTTCTTCTCAACAACATCACCCTCATGTGCAAATGAGAAGCCAAAAGACGGGGAAAGAAAATGTGTCTTGGTGCGTGTACTTGCAAATACCTTTAATCATGCACTGACAGACAGGATAAATATGCACACAGATAGGTGCAGAGACACACTAGATTGCAAGACATAAACTCAGGCGTGCACACACTGTAGCAGAAACACAGACACACAGACAAACAGACAGGAACTGCATGTCAGCAGTGTTCATTGATATGGTGATAAAAAAAACCAACAAGTCTGAGTCCGTCTGTGAACAAAATCCACATTTGCCGCATCTTATCTCCAGCTGTGGAGACATCGGATCCAGCTTCCTTTTACCCAGTGGCCATTACAGCTAGTCTAAATTCAACTGGTGGACATCTGGCTGCGCAAAAGAGATAACTCTCTCCTTAATAGGGGGATTTTAATTGGCTGCTGCAGAGCTACATCAAAAACCCAGCAGACCCTGAACTTCCAGAAGGACTTTAAACTCACATCAAAAAAGTACAAGTCACAAAATATATCCTCCAACAGGCTATTTCCATGACTTCATGTCCAGTTCGCGTAGACTTTGTGGCTTTAATTACCTTTTACAACCTCTTAGAAGGGACGTTTTGGACTGGAGAGATGACTTTTGGACTGTACAGTACACAACAGGCAACAGTCAATAGGTATTGACTCTGGACAATTAAACTGTAATCGGTTCACCATGTAACCCATTCAATTATGTGCAAGCAAGAAAGCAGGGACTTGGAAGAGAAGGTGTGACCAAATAGTGTTTGACAAAACAGAGGTTCTACTTCATTGATCTGTTTGGTTTGGAGTGACTCTTTATTCAAAGTTCACAATTAACCGCGGGAACCCAGACTAGTGTGTATTGAATTTCTTCCATATTGGCTGAGAGCGGTCTACTACTGTTGTGCATGCCTGGTGACTGCCTTTGTCCCCTATACTACTGTAGAGGCTTGCCCCTATTCCTCACTTCATTATCTTACAAGGAAATTACCTGAATACCTTCCCTTCAGGTCTCCCCTTCTACCCCATACTGTACTCCCCTTTCTGTGAGATCAATCAGTGTTACCTGATGGGGTAGTCGGCAGCACTGAGGTTAATGAAGAAATCCCAGCTCCAGTCCCTCATGGCAAGCAGGTCAGCCATACTGCGAAGATACATGGTCAGCAGACTGGCACCACCCCAGATGGTGGCCATGCGCCAGGGTGTCACCCTCACATTTGGATACTGGGCAGCCATGGCGTGCACCTGCCTGTGCAGGTAGTTAGAGCGCTGAAAAAAAGCAAATTATCACACATTGATTAATATTGTGTCTGATGCCGAGAGATTACATTTTACAAGTTAAAGACACACGCCGACTTATTGGGACTTCAGTTCATTCACCGTATCCCCCCAGAGTTAGACGTACATACCCTTCACCTTTCCGTACGTGCTGTAACTCTGTCTGACACCCCCAGTATTAGCTTAGCCTAGCAAAGATACTGCAGATAACTGGTTCCATCTAGCCTACTGCTCCCAATAAGTGACAAAATAATGTTCCTATATACATGTTGTGATTTGTATAGTCACAGGGTGTACAAATAACAAAGTCACATGTGACACAGCAATATTCTCACCGCATACTAATTGGGAAAAATATAACTATATATATATATATATATATATAGGACCTTTGCTAAGCTAAGCTAATACTGGGGGCATCAGACAAGAGTTACAGCACGCATGGAGATGAGAAGGGTACATATCGACTTGTCAAACTCTGGGGGATACGGCGTGTTCCTTTAATGTAAAAGAAAAATAAAGAAAATTGAAATATATTAACCAATCTTCCTTTGATAAAATGGTGGATTTAAAAGGCCTCGACTGCTGTTACATTAAAAGGTGCGGTACGATGCATGTTTGTTTTGGCTCTCTGTGGCTCACCTGATCGACATGTATGTAGTAGTAGTGCGAGGTGTGGTAGATGGCTTTGAAGAGGCGTTGAAACTGGCGAGAGGCTCGTCCATGGACCACCAGGACAAACGCTATTCTGACTGGTTTTGATGGAAAGCTCTCCGCAGAGTCCTCATCCCACTGGACATTAGCATTGGCTTTACCTGTGAGGCCCAAAAACAACAATATTTATATTAATATAATGCTACCGGAGAATATATATCTTGAGAATATATAATCATCTAATTTACACAACATAGCGTGGATTCTTCATCAGTAACATAACCAGGGGTTTCTGTTATTCGTTTGATAATCTACGAGAGGCTGCACAGATAGCGCTATTAGTCACTAAATAATGGAGAGAGCACCTATAAATATCTTCTATGGACAAGGGAAACAAATGCTTAATGTAAATGTACTGTTCTTATATAGTGCTTTTCTAGTCTTAACAACTACTCAAAGTGCTTTCACAAAGTACAAGAAGCATTCACTGTGGCCAAAGCTGTCGTACAAGGTGCCACCTTAACATCAGATAAATTCTGATTGTGATCAGATAACATTCACACACATTTATACTCCGATGGCGCAGCATCAATGCGTGTCTTGTCCAAGGACACTTCAACATGGGACTGCCGGGCCTGGGATCAAACCACCAACCTTCCGATTGGCAGGCCGAGGTGGCTTTACCACTGAGCCACAGCCGCCCCGTAATGAGTGTTATTATATAGTTACTGATGACTGTTGCTGAAATGTCGTTCTTTCGTTAAACAATAAATAGCTAAACAACTAGGCTGCAACATGGTAAGTGGCAGTTGGAGTGGTACTGTATGATTAGCATATTCATAATGATTAACTATTATGTCAAAAGCGAAGATTTAGTAGGTATTTTACATTGTTTCTGAGTTCGACACAGTCTTAGTCTATATCCACGACGTTCCAATTCCGTGATTGCTCCGGTGCCGCTCGGATGCATGTCCAATGCACACCGGGGGGAATTATGAGGACTATGGTTAACTGCTTCTCAGATCTCTGCAGGGTAAATCCAGACAGCTATCTGTCCAATCTGAGTTTTCTCTCACACGACTAAAACAACTTCTGAACAAACATGTTTCACCAAAGCAAGTTCCTTCCCAAGGCTATTTTGCAGCAGCACCATGGCTCTTTGCGTAGCGTAACGCCACCCCTGACGATTCTGATTGGCTTATTGAAATGTTAATAACCTAGAGCACATTTAACTCCCATTCCGGAATGCTGTGTGGACTAGCCTGACCCTCCTTTGCATCAATGTGGAGGAAGGTCTGGCAATGCGAGACCACCACAGTCTGAACTAAACTGAGGGAGTACCCATTTTATAAACTACCAATTAATAGGCTCTGTTTAAGATTTACAACACTATAATTCAGCCATACTATAATACTAATATAATACTATTCCTTAAAAAGTGCTGTGAAAGACAGAGGTGGTTGTTTAATAATATAATACTTCTCTTTGCTTTTCCCAGTGTCATCTAAATAAATCAGATGTTCCCAGGTGGCAATATTGGTCAGTATTATGTAGAAGGAAGGAAAGCCATGCTACTACTAAGATATCAATAAATAAATGAATAAATATGAACAAAAAGCCAAACAGTTACCTCAGCCCTGCTGAGGAACAGAAAAACATAACCACTAAACCATGACTCCCTCATCCATTTTCTTATGTGATTGAATTGGAACTATGACAATTTCAACCAGACACTACACACAGTGTAACTACTATCCTCATTCAGACAGGAATCCTATAAGCAAAATCCTTTGGGGCTTTCAGGGTAGAGCATGGTTTGACAATGTGCCATCCTTCCTCTCAGGCAAATCTCTCAGAAGATGCCTTGAATTTCACACAAATGACAACAATAAGCATGCAGGCAAACACTGCCCCGGTCGCGGCCTGCCAAGCCACTATCAAATTAAACAATTCCAACAATCTCTGGAGAGCCATTGGTAAACTCACATTGCTTCATTGTGTGGTTTTGTACCACCCTTAACCACTTGCACTTCAGACGTGGAAAAAAACCCTTCTCAAAGCAGTTCTGCACCATCAAATCCCACAACATTTGTTTGTTTTTTAATCTTCAGTTATTACAGCACATGTGCACATGCAGCTTATGTGACATATTTGTTCACAGAACATGCCTTAAGGAGATTAATTACTATAATTTGGGACTCCATTTCCCAAGAGCTTGTCTGTGCTGAACAACTAGAGGAAGATGAGGGAATACTGAGGTGGGGGCTGTTTATTTCCCTGAGGTGACATTTCCTCAAAAATGCCCCGCCCGGCTCTTCTCATAGTCTGGCCCTAAGGTTCCTGTAATTACTCAAAATTGAAAGGCAAGTGTCCATCATGTCTTTTCTGTATGAGTCGACAGGGACGGGCTATGAAGGCCTGGCTCCTCCCGTTCAACTAATCTCATTCATTCAAATTTAAGGGCGACATGGCTTTTTTTGACCACAAGGTTGGGGTTAAGGACACGCTCCCTTGGCTCCAACTGGCCCACGTTGGCCCAAATTTGCTGTAGCTCCTTTCAGTCGGTCAGTCATACTTATTATTCTCTCTTTCTATTTCTCTCTTTCTCTCCCTCTCTCTCTCTCTCTCTCTCTCTCTGGATGCGCGTGTGACAGCTCAGGCGGGGAATCTGCTGTGGGCCGTATCAGATTGAATGGTAATTGGTGGCCAGCTAAGAAGGTTCACTGGTTTGCTTTGCACGGATAATTGGCCAGTCACTTCACAAAGCACTTTGAGAGTGTGTGCTATGCTAGCTAGCTGAACTAATGAGCACTGCTGTGTGTGTGTGTGTGTGTGTGTGTGTGTGTGAGAGAGAGAACCTACATTTTACTGTCAGTTTTGTCAAGCATGTGGTTATCTGCAGAAAAGCTTCATCTGTAGTACTTTTTAACAGACTTTGCACCTGAAGATACCGCAGGCATTTTTCCGAAAGAAAAAAAAAGAAGCCCTCGTCTTGAACTCATCACTCTTCATCGTCCTTCCCATTGCCATCAATCTTTTAAACTGCCTTTACCTCATCTGCTATCACCCTGCTCTCTTCCTCCATCATCTTGTGTAACTTCAGGCTCTTACCCCCCTCCATCTTAACACACTCATATGAGAGGAACAAGAGCTGAGCTTTATCCCAAAGGGCTTGTACCAAATTGCATTTGAAAATGTCTCGGGGATGGCGTCTGCTCCTTCAAACCATCCACAGAGGCAGCAGATATATAAATCATATTGGTGGTTTGAGTTTTTTAAAACAGCCAAAGTCACGCCCTTGTATTTCCGGTCCATGGGACCCATGTTTCGAAAAAAAAGGAATAGAAGTGAACGTGGAGAGGCGATTTATTTTTTGACCCTGTCTGAACATAGCCATGGATTACAGATATGATGTTTGGCAATTTAAAAGATAATTTTTCAACCGTAGAAAGTCTTAGTTTATTGTTAAACTGTTGAAGTATAAGACTGTGCAAATACGTAATTAGAAATACTACACACTTCAATGTCACAAGGATGACGTCTTGTTGAAGCTACGATGTCTGTGTATATCGTACCGGGGATGTAAAGTTACTAAAATAAGCAGAAGAAGTTATACTTGTTCTTTTGCTTATCTGCTGAAAACTTAACACATCAGGTAAGATAATGTTTTGTGTAATGTGTTGTGGAACAGAGCTAAGCGAGCTAGCCAGCGAGCAAGTGGAGCCTCAAGCTAGGTGACGTAAATTGTGACGAGAGATGTAGTTTACTGAGCGGTTTCATAGAAAACTAAGTGGTACTATGGCAAACCTACGGCTAATAGAGACTTTCTTCAGTTAAAAAAATATCTTTTAAATTGACGAACATCATATTTGTAATCCATGGCTCAATTCAAACGGGATCAAAAAAAACATTTGCCTCTTACTACCATTCTATGCAATGACACATTTCATTTCCTTTTCTTTAAATCTGTAATGGCAGATATTTGGCCACTTGGGGGCAGAGCAAATACAACACTGAACACAACACTGACATATAATCAGATATTAGGTTGATATGGTGAACTTGGTAGCAGCCTATTCACACATCCAGCAGACACAGGGCAACAGTAGGATTCATTTAGAGCTAGCTAACCAGCTAACAACATGTTACGCAAACTAGCATGTTGCTATCATGCTGATCAACCCACCAAGTAACACCCAAACAATCTTCCTTGCAGCTACCTTAGCAAGCAACAATCATATCACCACAAACAACATCAGCTAACAAATCTGAATGATTTCCTTGGATCAGGAAGGCTCCAAACTCATGGTTGCAGCTGTCGCCATGGTCCCGCTACACGTTGCCTTCTGCGATGCTATGTTACATCCTGCCACAATCTGCTGTGCCCAGCTACGTCCTGCTGTGCCTTGTAATGCCGCAAAGTGCCCTGCTATGCCACAAACTACTGCAAAGAACTACTACAAACTACCATTTTTTTTTTTGGGACTGTTATTGCCACTCTTCATTCTAACCCCAACCGGTCGTCAGACACCCCCTACCAAGAGCCTGGGTCTGTCCAAGGTTTCTTCCCAAAGGGGAGTTTTTCCTCGCCACTGTCGCACTGTTGCTTGCTCTGGAGGAAACTACAAGAACTGTTGGGTCCCTGTAAATTCTGGAGTATGGTCTAGACCTGCTCTATCTGTAAAGAGTCTTGAGATAACTCTTGCTCTGAATTGATACTATAAATAAAATTGAAATTGAAATTGAAGATACTAGTTGACAAAAAAACTGTTGAGAGCAGTTTTTGGCTCTTTATCTGCTAAATGTTGCACCATAGGTTCACCAGCAATCGCTAACTCTGTCTGTCGTTTGGTGCTGGACAGCATTAGATGGGCTTGTTACCCTTTTCTTACTCACATTTTTCTCTTTTTTCTTTTATCTTCAATTAAGATCAGCACTCAAGGCATACGGCGTCCCCTGGCAGAAGACTCTGCCCATCCATCCTATCCGGAAGTTATTTACTATGCAGCCAAAAACCTGTGGTATGGTATCAAGGTGATATCTGGCCACTCTGGCCTTCCTATTGAGAGAATTGATTGCCCAGGCCTGAGTGTCAATATTGACAGGCATGATGAATGGTCTAACTCCTATTTCCCTAATCCACGTCTGTAGCTCCGCTCCAGAACGGTGGCGGAGTCATTAGGTTTCCATTAAAGTCAATGTGTGTATCTGACTGCAGAACGGCTGCGCTCTGACTTTGTCACAGCTCCGTCAGTCGGCAGACCTCCGGAGCAGATACCCAGAGCTTCTATTTTTGCCAGACGCCGAAGAGCTCCACAGCAATTAAGCGCACAACAGATGTGCGGGACAGGAAGTCGAGAACAGAAACTAAATAAAACATATGGTTAATTTTCAAAATAAAACTGACCGTGTTCACGGTGGATCATATTTCCTTGCACTAAACCTTGAAAACACAACACAGAGTTATTTCCCCTCTATTCCTTTGTATGGAAACAAACTGTTGCTGTTTTTGTGGTTCTATTCTACATAAATTCGTAAAGATCTTGCGGGTTCTCGTGACTTCAGCTGTCAGTCATGGCCGCAGCTGTTCCGCAACAAACCGATTAATGATACTGTACCTGTTACTGTCAATGTTTTAATTCTGAGTGATCTGTCAGCCCTTCAGCTCTCTAAAACTCAAAAACCTGCTGTTTTTGCTGGACTCACAGTGGCCAAGAGAATGATTGCAACACATTGGAATCCACCTCATGACTTGTCTATTCGTACTTGCACTCCACGGCTCACATAGGTGGAGCCCAGGAAAGGACTTTGGACACTTGGCTCAGCATTGCTGGATCCTTGAAACCCATGCTGTAGATTTGTGCTACGGCCGTCTCACTTCTGTCTGTGTGTGTGTTTGGTCCCTTTTGTCTTGTGCCAGTCTCCCTCTTATTTGTTTGTTAGTGTGTTGGTCTGTGTCTTTTACTATGTATCTTGTTTGTGAGCTGCGGGCATTGTTCTTGATGTTGTGTTTTTGTTGTGTCTCCCTCCTTCCCGTATTTCCTCTCTTTGTTTTAGAGTGATTTGATCGCAAGGAAGGATTGTGGAAAAGGTGAACTATGCCTTTTTTGGTGTGTGCAGTGTACTTTTCTGTACGTTGTCATCTGGACCAATGTTTTGCACTTTTTTTTGGCTCTTCAAAAAAAATTTAATCACAAAAAAAATTATTTGATGCATTGTTATTAGATTAAATGTTGATCAAAGCAGCTACGTATGACAATATGATGATGATAGGAATACACAAATCCTTTTTCAGTACAAGGCCATAAAGTAGGGCTGGAGTTTTTCTTACCGCGGTTGAAAAGCAAGAAATTCCTGAGGTAGTGCGGTATACCACAACCCCCTAATGAGAGTAGTTTAAGTTAGAGCGAGAATGGCAGGGTGCCTTAAAGTGCCCATATTGTGAAAAAAAAATCACCTTTTCTGGAATTTTGGGTGTTATTTTGTGTCTCTGGTGCTTCCACACGCATACAAACTTCCATGAAACCCATCCATGCTGTTTTGAGTGGGATATGGGTTTCTGAATGTATTCTGTCTTAAGTCTCCAGGTGAGGTGTTCAAAATCTGCACGGTTTTCTACGTCACTAGCCGAAACGAGGAGGCTACCTGCTAGCATGCTAGCGCTAATATGCTAGCGGTTAGCCCCTTGTTTTCAGTGGCAAAACACTGACAACACACACACACACACACACACACACACACACACACACACACACACACACACACACACACGGGTTCACCATGATCTACAACATAACTACTTACATGTCCCTGTTCTGCAGGTATTCCACAAAAAGCTGGAAGTGCGCCCCCAGTTAGAAGAAGTCTCCCAGCTAATCCTGGCTTGTACTAACCGAAGTTGGAGAAACAGCTAGCTAGCTGACATGATTCTTACTTAGCTACTGCGCATGTGCAACTCCTAACAAAGATAGTATAGAAGTGAGATGTCTCACTCTGTAGCTAAAACAGAGACCTAAACACACAGGGTGAAAAGAGGATCTGTAGCAATGTGCAGTACAACAAAAATATGGTGTTTATAGAAAGGAGAGCAAGTGAGTATGAGTGCTGCTGTGAGGAAAAGAGAGAGGAAAAAGACTTAGCAAAGTTGATGTACAGTGAGTTAAAAGTGAACAAGAAAACAACAAGCTAGAGCTCCTAAAGACACAGTGGCTTTATCTATTGTCAATAGGCCTATTGCCGGTAAAGTGAATGCCGTTACCCCCCAAAAAACACTGTAGCTGTAACATTAATGTGTCTACCTCAGCTGTGAACAGAAGACATTACACAGGTACTCTCGCATATAGGCCTAATAGTCAACACGAATGGAATGTTAATGTGTCATGGAACATTGCGCGCCCCAACTCACAAAAGGTCAGATCTGCTGCATTTTTTGATGACAAGTTTTGTTTAGAAAACCTTGAATCCATGTAAGACACAAATGTCATCAGGCACAATCCATGTCAATGGAATCAATGAATCCATGTCATTAGACACAACGTGCACATGTGCAAGCATGTTTTTTGTGGTGATGACGGTGACAAGCTCAGATCTGCGGTAGGCGTCACCTGACTGCGGTATTGCGGTAACCGTCCCAGCCCCTAGGTACAAGGTCAATGCCAGCTACCCCTGCTGGAGAAATGCAGCCCCAATTATATCATTGTTAGTCAAGTTAGCATTTGAATGGCAAAGAGATTGAACATGGTTGTCCTGTCTTCAATGATGCTAATACCAGAGCTATCACAATTGCTAATCTAGCCAAGGCCTCAAGGACAACATACCGATCAAATCAAATTGGACAATTTTCTGCTAACAAGGTTAGAACGTGAACTGGGATTGGGGGAACTGAAGAGGGAAGAGAAAGAGAGATAACACATTGGCAGGCAGCAGGCAGGCAGACGGAGAGCAAGAAAAAAGTGATTTAATTTAGCTGTCGTGTTGTTACAGCCCAGCCATCAGGGGAGAGCCCTTTTCAATTTCTTTGTCTCCTTTGATCAAACTGTCAATTTGAGTGGGATAGTGAGTTGATGTGTGAGATGACAGGAGCTTAGGCCTAGACAAATGATACTCATGCTCTTGGGAAGGAGAATGTACAAAAGTTGCTAAGTCACAGTGCCGCCTCGAGTTCTAATAACACAAGCGAGGGCAGGGAAGGTATCTGACTAGACCAGGCAGGATGTATTCTTTCTCCTCCTCCCCTGCTGTCCACACTGCATTAAGTCCACTCTCAAATGCATGTGTGTGCATGCATGTGCTGTTCACTTCAACATGGTTGCTGATGCGTGCTGCCCACTGATGGCGGCAGCCACAACAGATTATTATGTAGAGAACCCACAACCAGACTGCAGATGTCCATAAAAAAAAGAAAAGCCCAATGTGTGTTTGTTTGACAAAAGAAAAGAGAACCTTTGTTCTTTGGCCAGGTTGACAAAACAAATGAAAATTGGAAACCAATTTGGAGAGAAGCAGCATCCCCATTTTCTTCAACAATTTACTTCACCAATTACAGTACCTGTAGGTCTATATATCCGCAACACAGACAGTTCTTGCCTTTGACGAGAATTGTAATTACAAGAGAAAATATTTTACCATGTACTATGTCCATGACTGGTCAGATGACACTCTTTATACTTAGCTTTGCCAATTTAGTTTTTTTGCTATGAAAAAAATCTTGAATAACAGAGAGAAGGAGGAAATAATGTGAAAACAATGAAATGTCAAACTAT
>NC_045734.1:23661706-23662718 GCF_008692095.1 Etheostoma spectabile | reverse complement strand
ATATAGTTTGACATTTTGAATTGACAACCCCTCTCGGCATTATTAGGGGTTCAAGCTTGAGGCTGTAGGAACTGCGGTAGCAAAGCTACACGGTTCACACAGCAGGGCTTCTCCTCCTTAAACTCCCGCTACAGCCTAAACAGTACTGCAAGGACCTCAGTTGCAACAATTGACCCAATTCCGTGGCGCTATAGCAGAAAACAGCGTTTGACCCCATAACTCCCAAACCGTACATTGCACGTTCAAAAACCATATATTCTTGTGTTCCCTGGATACAACTGAGTCTCCTGATATAGGCCACACCCATTTCCGCCTAGACTTTAATACGTGAAAAATCGCAATTTATCAAAAACCTACTTTGCCAAACTCTTCTCAGACCTTACGGCCAATCTGCATGAAAATTGGCACTTCACCACTTACACTAATGTGAGCAATTTTAAATTCCCAGGGTAGATGTACAAGGGGTCATGGACCTCAACTAACATAAATTACACATGTGGACCACTAGGTGGCTCTATAATGTTTTTTGCCTTTGACTCCCACGTTACATATCACACATTAGAAAACCTTACATCCACGTGTTCATTGAATGAAGCTGAATCACATGATATAGGCCACGCCCATTTCTGCTTCAACGTTTTTTGCATATTGTACAATGTGTAAAACCAACTTTTTCAAACTCCTCCTAGACCGTGCCACTGATCTGCACCAAACCTGGTACATAGCATCTCCAGATGGACCTGACCGAAAGTTATAGAAGGAATTTTACTACATTAAAGTATGCACATTTGACGACCAAACTCATTTTCCTAGCTAGCTACCACACACATATCATATGATATCTTGGCCAATAACTCAATGTATTTAAAAGGGAAATTTGCAATTGCAATATATCTGCCACAGTAAATGCCATACACATGAAACTTAAGATGCTTGTTTGGCTTTCTGCTCTGAGATTCTGTGCCAAATTTGGCAAAGATCGGCCAATGTAGACCAGTTTCGGCTTTTTTAC
>NC_045734.1:23653957-23661696 GCF_008692095.1 Etheostoma spectabile | reverse complement strand
TCAATGTTAATGAGATATTTACAACGGCAATGTACCTACATCTCCCGATATTTACTGACGTTTGCCTCCCTACGTTACCCTTTGGACTTTGGATGGAAGGAGGAAGGAGCGCTGCAATAAGAAGGTCTTAAAGGGGCTGTACTCAAAATACTAAAAGAAATTGGACTAGGATTGGGAAAAGGTGATTGACGGTCACAAATGTGCCATGCACAAATGAAAGTAGAGCAGCGTCTGAATAACAATGTGATAACAGTTGTGGGGTTATTTCCTTATTAAATCCTGACTCTACACTTTTTATGAGTTACGCCCTCAATAAATAGTAACATTGGATGTTTTTATTCCACCCATTAACTTCAATTATGGTCATGAAAATGTTATTTTATAGAGAAATACTTTGTCAGATGTTGTATAAAACATGGTTTCACATAACATTCAATAACCAGGTGCCCCATGATTGGAAAGCTTAATAGATATCGACCCATTATGTGAGACAATTTGTGTGCAGAATACGAAGTAACTGCACTAATCACACAGACGTAACCATTTGTATTAAGAGATATCAAATAATCAATCAAATGAATCATAATGTTGGACTTACCCTCAAGGGGGCAGTAGCGAGTGACCTTCTCAGGCATTAACTGCCCTTCCTTGTGTCTGCAGTACACCTCAGCTATCTGTTGCCGGCACTCCTTGCTCTTGGCTCTGGAAAGAGCTGAAATGGCTTCCTTCCCACTGATCTCACACTTGGGTGGCTGGTCGTAGGTCACCTCCAGTGGCGCTGCAGTTGCCTGCCTCTTGTGCGGGTGCTGATGTCTGTGCTGTGACTGGGCCTGCTGGGCCTGTGAGGCACGGTAGTGTTGGTGCGACACTCCCGCGACGCCCTGATCACCTGGGTAGGAGGCATTGTTGCCGACTGCCAGCGGCTGGTGGCCTACAGGCAGCACTTCGTTTGAGCTGCGGCCCAGACTTGGGGAGCTGTCCCGCCACGCCTGCTGCTGGGAGTGGGCCTTCTGCTGCAGATGCTCCCGCTGTTGCTGCTGCTGCTTGCTGCTGGTGGCCCCTACAGACTGCCGGTGTGAGCGTGCACCAAAGTTACTATTGTCTATGTTCTCAAAGTCTTTGGGCACAGAGTTCTCGTTGTTGCTATCCACTCTATTTTTCTCCTTTGGGCGGTGCGAGTAATATCCATCCTGCATGAAAAAAAGAGAGAACAGGAGGAGGAAGACAAGGGAAGTGTTGGGTAATTGGTGAGGAGTGAGAAAAAGAGGAGGGAGGACACGCACAAGAAAAACAAGATCAGAATTGAGTGAGCGCAGTGCATATCAAATGTCGGATTAACAATCAATGTGGCATGTATGAGTGGGCAGCGCTGCATTGAACCGCGAGGCATGAAATGAAGTAGTAAGGTATTGAGTGTGAGGACTACAAGGTGCAACCTCACTGGAGGTGATGCAGGGCCGAGGGCTCTGCTGCTCCGTGCAATCATCAGATTAGCCCCATTTTCAATTAAATTCTCCCTCAAATGGGCCCAGCACTCCGTAAACAGATTACCAAGAAGGGATAAAGGGCCAGAATATGACTGTGAGTTTGTGTGGGTGTTTTGTGTTTATGGGCGCGTGTGCATGCATGTGTACAATTCCTTTTTCACTGAAGTCACATGAGAATGTGAAGAAATAATAGTGGTGTGGCATGTAACTGGAAAGGCTTCACTTGTCAGTGCCGTGCGTCTGCATATGCAAGATAGTGTGTGTGTGTGTGTGTGTGTGTGTGTGCGTGTGTGCGTGTGTGTGTGCATGTGTGAGCGTCTGAATGTACAATTTACCTCATCTTTCCAGTAGAAAGAGGGAAAAGGGTAATGAGTGAAAGTGGGAAATGCAAGGCGATGGAGCGCTGACACGAGGCATGAGTTCTGCTCCCAATAAGCGCTGGCTTGTTCCAGTGAAATGTGCCATGATGCATCAAACGGAAAACTAAGAAAGCTGCCTGGCTGCCACACCACTGTTGCACACCTTACTTGACATACAAAAGGAAGAGGCGGAGGGGGAAAAGTGAGGCGGAACGGAACTACAAACAGCATCCGAGGAAAGACAGAGCTCGTAACAACAGGGATCCCTGGTGTGTTTCTCCATTTACAAGACACAGAAAAAGGAAAGGAAAAAGGGTGAGTGAGAGCTAAGTGCAATATGAGGTATGTGGGACAGAATGGAAGTCGGAGAGGTGACAGATACATGGGAAGCAAGTGAGATGCCATTGTGAGCCAGACACTCAGCATAGAAATGTTTCTCCACCCCTAAAGCCAACCTTCCCTCTCTGCCAACACCTTGTACCAGCACAATTACATAGGTGGCTGGATGACACACTTTCACACTCAAAGAGACCGGGGGGGGGATGATATTTTAGAAGTGAAATAAGGACCAAAAAACAGGATGATAAACAGAGAAGGACACAAAACAATATTGTCATTGTCAGCTCCTTTTAGGCTGCTTTCTTGGCAGAGGTCTGATACCTTTAAGCTTATGGCTCTCCTCTCCTCTCCAACTATTCTCAATTCTTTCCTTCCCCCTCTTCTTCCCTTCACACTTCTCTTCACACATCCCAATTTTGCTGTGCTCACCTCTCATCCCTTCTGCTCCACATCTCGCTCCCCTTCCCTCATCATCTGTTGCCTATTTCATGTCTCTCGCACCACCTTTTCTCCCTTCCCTCGCCTTCTCTCGCCTTTATTCTCAACTTCATCTCTGCTCCTGCCTGTTATAACCTCTCCCTTTCCTTCCTTTCTTCACCCTGCCTAGTTTAAACAGACCATGTTGTCTGATTGGCAGAACCTGCTAATCCTGCATGTAACAGCTGCTTAGGCCAGTGATCACCTAAAAAGAAATCCCTACTTTCCGAGTTTCAAAGGGAATGTGTAAGGGGGCTAATCCATGCAGTGCAAGTCACTGGATGTTTGCAGAGGTAAAATGAGTCTGTGTGCTTTCACGATTATGTGTGTACAGTGAGTGGCTTTTTTCCCCCAAAGTGTTCATGTGTGTCTGTGTGTGTTTAAGAGAGAGAGCGACAGCAAGTAAAGTAGAGGCAGCATGTGTTTGCCCTAGAGAAACGGATAGCCTACTCTCGCTTTGAGTCCCACTGCAAGAGACATGAGAAGATGAGGGACACAGTTAAATTGCAAAAATTCCCAAGCGAGAAAATGCTTAAAACAACAGCGGCCAAATGTTCCTCAACCCATCTTGATGAAACAAATCTACTTTGCTTACAGCACATAGACACTAAACATTAGCCGATGAAGCATTGTCTATATTTTCTTATTAATCAATTCATAAAAATCATCAAAATATACAAAATCTTTAATAAGGTATGCTAGGTTTACCCACATTCCCACAACGAGGCCAGCTGAAGCTTCCTTGAGGCATGTCTGTCTGTACTGTATATAACAAAAGAAAGGGTTGACACAGGGCAGGATCACATACTATTTTAGGATCAGTTAATCTATTGTTTTTAGTAATTGTTTAGTCAAAATAAGATCAGAATACGTCACAATTTCACACAGCCACATTTATTGCTGTATTTTGGAAGTGGAGGTGTCCCACCTCACCTATTTTTTTCTTTTTAGAAAATGTAATATTAGGAATATTAGAAGAAAAAGTTTGACAATATGGGCAATACAATTCTTTACTTTCTTGCCGGGAGTTAGACAAGAAAATAGATATCAATCTCATGTCCGTGCTGTAAATATGAAAGTGGAGCAAGGAGATGGTTTAGCTTAACATAAAGACTGGAAACAGGAAAACAAAAAACAAAAAAAAAGCTACCTTGTTGCTGTCCAGAGGTAACAAAATCTGTTTGTTTAAACCATAGACTGTATATAAAGATGATGTGTTTTCACTTTCTCCCACTTTACAAAAGTGAAGCTTGCTGTAACCAATCAGAGCACTACATTGCAATGAAAACCTTTTAAGTTTTTGTAAAAAAAACGCACAATTATTCACAATCAGGTGATCTTTTGTCCTACCAACCCTCCAAAACCCAAAGATATTTAATTCACAATCACGATCAGAAAGACCTTTTGATAAGCTGGAACCAGCAAATGTTTGCTTATTTTGCTTGATAAATTAGTCATCAACAACTACTCAAAATCTAAAATTAATCAAGAATTTTAGCAACTGACTCACTGAATTTTAGCAATAGATTGCTGTGTGTGTGTGTGTGTGTGTGTGTGTGTGTGTGTATGTGTGTATATATATGGGGCAAGCAAAGAGCATCACAAAAATGTTGATTTGTTCCAAATTAATTGAGATAAGAGTTGAGGTTAGCCCCCATGTGGCCCTGAAGTGGAAATGAGTTGTATTTGTAAACAGCCACTAAGGAGATTCCTCTGAATAAACAATCTTCACACTGTGCTCCCACATCCCTCCTTCTCCCCCTCCTCCTGTGAGCAAAGGATTCCAGTGTTGCTCTTTAAGCTCAGGGACTGGGTTTTAAGCAGGAAGCGGCGAGGCACAGAATTAATAGTGGTGGCAACCATTGAAGATAGGAGCTGCGGTGGACTGCAGATGGAACTGGGGGTAGCTATCGATTGTTACAGGGGATACGTTTTCTACTCCCTGGGAGTGTCAAGGCCATGGAGGCTATGCCAGGATAGCCTGGCATGCGGTTTGCTGGTTGCACACACACACACACACACACACACACACACACACACACACACACACACACACACAAAACACACACACACACACACACCACCTCCTTCCATGAGAAGTAAGGAAAAGGCAGAGGGGGTAACACACACAAACACACACACACACACCACACACACACACACACACACACACACACACACACACACACACCTCCTTCCATGAGAAGTAAGGAAAAGGCAGAGGGGGTAAACGTTAATATCATCCATCCATGGTAGGTACATTTAGAGACAGGTCTGTGGGGCTGAGACTTTCAGCGCCCCCCCCCCGGGAATGGTTTAGTCGTTTTCTCAATACAGAGCTGGCCCTTTCCACTTTCCCCCCATTTCCGCTGCCACAGGGGGAAATATTTCACCTGTCGTTTTTTTCCTCTTCCTCTCTCCTTTTCTTCATTCCCCCCAGCTTGTGCAGAGAGAGAGAGAGCAAGAGAGAGAGAGAGAGAGAGAGAAGGAGAGAGAGAGAGAGAGAGAGAGAGAGAGAGAGAGAAAAAGCAATCTCTCTCTTAGCACCTGTCCAGCTTTACCCCTCTCCTCCTCCCCTGGCCCACGAATCTTCCCCGCTCTAGCAAGGAAAGCAGTTCATCTGCTTTGCCCCCCCCCCGCCACTCCTCCCTAATGCCATCATTTGCTGTTGCAGTCTCATGGTAGATTTGAGGGAGAGCAAGGTAGCAGCACATATCAGTTTCACCCCCCCCTCCCAGCCCGCTCCCTTTAAACGACATCATTTCTAAGGGGCCGAGCTGAGATAAGCTACCGCGTGTGTCAGCAGTGTGCACTCCGTCAACACAAGCTGGTGTACAGACAGCCATGCAACATAAACATACGTACGTTTATTAAGAAATACAGTACTTCCTATGTGTAAGAAGGTGGGTGTTGAGTCATGTCAGCAGAGTGCAGGCCAGCTTCTTCTACGACCTGCCTGCCATGTGGCTAACGAGCTCAGATTAATTACCTGGACTGTATCCCGGATACTCTAAGCAAGATGTGGCGTCTGGCATGACACGGGAGTCGGATACACGGACAGACGTAGTTCACAGCTGCTCTTGCACCTTAGGACACCTCACGGAGATATGAGCCAGGATAGAGCGGGGACGACCTAAATGCTTAGTGACTTCTTAGAAGTATTACTTACCATAGCTTATCAGCTGTGGAGTCTGGGGGCGAGAGCAGCTGCTCTTTTCTGCTTTTTTGGATTTACAATTTAGGTATCCAACACAATGCCAAAAGATTTAAAAAATAAGAAGACAAAGTAGTCTGGCTATCACCAGACCAAGCCAAGCTCAATTGATTTGAGATTGAGCGATGGTCTAGGGGGTCTGCTCTGTATTTTCTCTGTACAAGATACGGGACCAACGGGCATAGTTCAAAAGACTCTGTACGCAAATGGATAGTCCTTCAACCAATCAGACCAACAATGTGGGTGACGTAGAAGCGACAGCAGCATCAGCGGGTTGCTGCGCCTTGGTGGCGTTCGGTGGCCGCTATGTTGAATGTAAACAAGAAGCTGTTTGGTTGCTTCTCTATCGTCAATATGTTGAACCCGCCAATAGCGCGCCAGGGAGATAAGGAGATGGTTCCCACAAAATTGTGAACGGAAGCAGAAGAATTAAACCTGCAGGTTTCCAGACTGAGCTGCAGGGCAAAGTCAAATCGCCGGCAGAGTAAGAGAGGTTTACCCAGAGTCCAAAGACAAAAAAGACTGAGCTTCCATTCAGTTCAATAACAAATGGCGTACAGTAAAGAGTTTCAAAAGGTCTAAACTTTACCTGACAAAAGGAACAATCAAGTTAAAAACAGGGTGAAGAAATACAGAAATGAGCTACGGAGATGTATTTTTTGATTCTGTAAGAGATGTTGTGCTTTGGTTCACTTTCTAGGGTAGAGTTGCTGCTACTGCTTTCTTTCTTTCCCCCTTCTTTTTGTCAAACCGTTCAATCCCCTTCTCCCCCAACAGCTAAAACCGGAGGAATGCTGGTCACATGAAATGTAAGTGTGTAAGTGTGTGTGCACGCAACAAGGCATGATTAGGGGCAGCTCTGAATGGACCGTTTGGGTTTGGTATGCACAGAAGCCATTTGCTCTGTGACAAGCCCTGGAGCAAAAGTGGTGAAAAGGATGTGTGTCTTTCTGTGTGTGTGTAAATGTGCTACAAATACCTGGAGAAGACAGACATCAAGAACCTCTGAAAATTACTTAAAAGCTTTATGTTTACGGTGAATACAATTTAAAAAAAGGATTCATAATCTGAAAGCAAGCAAAAACATGAACAAAATGCCTCTCTTCTAAGAATCACTTCAAACAAACAATTTATGTACAATTGGCTTCTTTCGGTTAAAACCACTCAACAAAGATCCAAGTCTTCCAGAGACAGTAGTTGTGTTTCCATCCGCACGTTTTTATCCAAAAAGTCATATCAAATGAAAAATGCCTTATGGAAACAGCAAAATTCAATGGAATTTCATGAATGATTTTATCTTGATTGATATGTGGCTTATGACATAAACGCTGATGGAAACGTTATTTGCCTAGTAAATAATGATTTACAATTAAGTTTTAGGTCATTTTATGGTTGCAACCTGCCACAAAACGAAGAAGTTTTAGCTAATTTTCGCACAGTATTTTCGCTCTGTTTGCACACATGAAGGGTGTCAACAAAGATGTAAGTTGACGAACGAGGAGATAAGAGACTTTTTGAATTTAATTTATCAGGAACTCACGAAGTAAATGGCCAACCAAAGGTTACGACGAGCCGTGGAACGTCCTCCGGAGTAAATGGAAGGCGCTCAAACTACAATACATGTCTCAAAAAAGAGTTGTCTTGCAGCGGTGCCAGAGGAAAAATAAAAGGCAAGTTGCATCTGCATCATCATAGTGATGTGCTGATAGCGTTGTTGTTTTCTTATTATAGCTTGATATGTCGCTATCAGCTAGCATATTAGCTCTACAACTTGTGCAATATTGATCATTTGTTGGCAGACGACGCAATCCATTTTGTCTAGAAAAACCATGTTGGCAAATGTTTGCTTGAATGTTGTGTGAT
>NC_045734.1:23650383-23653947 GCF_008692095.1 Etheostoma spectabile | reverse complement strand
AATGAATGGAAACACCTTAAAATGTCTAAAATCATTTCGATATACCACTGTGATTGCAAAACAGCATGTGATGTCCGTTGGATGGAAACACACTTTCACCAGCTTTATTTGCAGTTTTTCTTTTACTGAACTTTGAACTTCAGATAATTCGATTGACAAGTAGATAGAAACTTAGCTACTGATCCCGGGGTTGTGAATCTTGGGTATTCCAGAGGACAGAGGGGACTTCACAGGCTGCTTTTTTCTTTCGGATATTCTTGTATTGTAATTTAATGGCTTCGCTGACTATATTTGCGCACATTTATTTCAACTGGGCAAGGAGACAAAAAAAAACAGACCTCTGCACTCATAGCCGCAGACACTAGGGAGATACTGTAGATGGAGTTCCTCTTCCTCAAACAAATAACCTTTTTAAACACAGCAGAGCTCTGCTTGAAAAACTCCACACAATATAAATGGATCAACTGCGGGGGATTCTCTGAGGAGTTCCTGCAAGAACACAGTGGAATTCAAAATACTTCCCTCACAACTTTCCCCCCCCCCAAAGCCCTGCTTAACGGACTACCCGCTCTACCTCCTGAGCCACAGCTGCCCCAAGATAACAACTAGATCCATAAGTCTCATTTCCTAATTATAAAACATCATATTCACAGGCTACTATCAAAGTACATTTTACACTATAACATGTTAACCTGGAGCTAAATTGAAATCCAAATTAACATAACCCTGGATTATGTATTTATATTTAATGTTGGGCTAATAGTAAACACTAAAGCCTGCTGTAGAGCTAATGTGCTTTTTCACAGGAGACATTTTTGTAACGTCATAGTATAAAAACCCCAGGTGTGAACAATAAAATGCTGGCTCTCTGTCACACTTTACTGGGTCACCTGATTAGAACGGAGCCAATGCATCCTGAACTATTAACAGCTAGCATCACCCAGCTAGCCAATAATAATAATAATAATCCCATGTGAGCTAAGCAATTTAATGAGTGCTATCAACGATAATGTGACGATAACTCCAAACGAACAGCTGGTGTAGTGGTTTTTTAAAAATCTAATTACAAACAAGTTACTCTAACCTGCAACAGTGGAATTTGTCAACAGCCAGTAGATTATTTCTAAAATGTTACACAGTGTATTGTCTTAAATAAACTAGCAGGTATTTATGCTACCATTTGCAAATTATACTCCAACTCCTCCTCTAGAATATTCTATTGTGTTTTACAAAGAAATGTAAACTGAAATCTTTGTCTTATCACTAAACAAAACATGTTTCTTAGATGCCATGTAATGATATTACATTGAAAATTAAACACAGTTCACTCAAAACACTGTTCAAAAATGTTAATCAGTTAAAATGTTTAGTTTTACCTATAGGAAGTGCGTAATTGACAACATTTATGATAGATTTAGGTAACCACATATCAGCTCCTAAATGTAGTTAATTGTTAGGTTATCTTTATCAACATTAGTGGGATATAGTTGGTGTCTGGCTGTGGCCTACATAGACGGGTGCAGGTCACATGTATATATCTGATCAGGATCAGACACAGTTCTGACTTTAAAACAAAAGGATTTCAATCCAGAGCCCTCACTGACTAAAGTCTTGTTTGCAACTCAGTAAACTTCCCAAAGTGATGAAATACTTCTCTTTAACCTCATTACTACTGTAATCAATGTACTTTTTTGGAGTGTACAGTGAAATGTTATATGCCCACTCACTCCTGCAAAACCATCTTCTTTCCTGGGCTTTTATTCTCAAAACCACTTTCTGCCTTCTGCCCTCATCTTCCTCCCCGCTGGGTGAACCCTGGGAGTTTCCACATGACAACAGGAATCTAAATCATGCGGCTTACATACAGTATATTAGGTCTATATCTCCTAAGGGCATAAAAGCCCGTTAACAAGCCATGAGAAGATACTGGCAATTCTCATACTGTGTCCCTTTAACCCTTTCCCCATCATTTCCCTCTGTGAATAAATCCCAGAACTTTACATCTCCAGCTTTGAATGGGGCCCATCAAGCGATTTCTGAGCCATATCTCACAAGGGCATGAAAAGGCCTAACTCCCCTCCCCGTCTCCTCTCCACACACCTCCCTGTTCAGCCATGAAATGACACCCCTATTTAATCAATTGTGAATCATGAAATTTTGCACAAGAGACCCCTTTTATTTGCACTTGACAGTGATTGAACTGCACAGCCATGCAATTCCATTCACCACGGCGATGAGAAGAAAAGAGTGGAGGAGGGGCTGTGCACTCTGCATTGTGTGTGTGTTTGAGAGATGAAGGTGATTTCCCTGTGACATCATGGGCCCCTGCTCAATGGCACTGCAACAGAGGGTCCTTCTGTGCATTGAAGCCACGTGATCAGGCAGCATAGTGGTATCCTACAGCTGATCTATAGGGGTGCAATGGAGGTGTCTGTGTGTGCCACAGACAAACAGCCCTTCTCACAAACATTTTATAGAGGCCCCCAAAAGACCATGGGTCAAGAATAACAGCTAAAGAGAAGAAAAAGGGGGTTTTGAGAGAGAGGGTGTAGGAGACAGAAGTAAGATAAAGCCTGAGAGGAAAAAGTAGAAAAGTGCATAAGAGGAGGAAAAAGACAGAGAGAAAGAGAAATGGGGTAAGAGACCCCGTGCTGGAAAGGCCCCCATTCCTGTTTCTTTCTTTTGCATGAATGGGCTGGTGGGGCCGATGTGAATATGTGTGATGTAAGGTCTGTAGCGAGTGTGTCAGGGAACATAGCTGAGATTCCAGGCATCTGTGTGACATGGCGTGACCCCAGGGTTAACCCAATGAGAGTGAGTCAGCTTCTATATGTCATGGCAGGACAGAAATGACAAGCTCTGTATTTATGGAAAATTCATTAATTTTCCTTGTCATTCTTGTTCAGGATGAGGAAGATGTGTGTGTCTTTCTGTCATGTGCCTGGGTTTGTGTAAAGCATGCTAATGATGTGCAAATATATCACAGTGGCGTGGGCTTTTGGTATCACTTCCACAATGCAACCACAAATTCCACAAGCCTCCAGAAGCACATTATTGTGCAACACAAATAATATGGAGAAGTGAAAAGATTATTCCCTGATGACCAGCTCGACTGAAAACTATTTCACATAACTATTTTCCCTATTATCTAAGTAGTTTCATCTATTATTGTTATTATAGGTCCCATATTATGCTCATTTTCAGGTTCATACTTGTAGTTTGGGCTTCTACTAAAACATTTACACACTACACACATGTTTTCCCATACTGTCTGTCTGAATATTACTGTATTCAATCTCAGTATGTAATTTTGTGCAGACATTCATGGTCCCCAAAGGATGAATCCTACTGACTGTTATGAGATATTCTGCTAACTGACAAAAAACAGTTGAAACATTACCTCCTTATCGGTAAGTAAAGTCCAGGGGATAGCTTTAATTTATTTTTAGGTATTACATCTCTGCTGTCACGGGAATGCAAGATGGGCAATATGGCCTAAAATCCATATTGCGATTTACATTGCAACCTCTTGCAATAACTGTATATATATATATATATATATAT
>NC_045734.1:23640281-23650373 GCF_008692095.1 Etheostoma spectabile | reverse complement strand
ATATATATATATATATATATATGTGTAAATTAGAACCATTTCAGAACAGGTTACATAGACCTAAGGAAAGTCAAACTGCTAATGTATTTTTTTTAAAAGAGTAGTTTGAGAACATTTATTGTTCAAAACTATAATTATACAACATAATGTGTCAGATTAATAAAATTCAAGTACACTAGTTGCAGAGACTTTAACAAAGGAAACAAGCTTAAAGTATTGGGTTTAAAGTATTGGGTTTAGTGCAAACCATTCTAAAAGGCACTACACTTAGTTAGTAGGTCCTTGGTTCTTAATTGGCACCCAAGATGCAGATGATGTACACAGACTGTATATGAAAATACTTTCAGTATTAGACAAAGATGCACAGATACTTCAAATAAAAACATATTTCAAACATAAAGCTTCTTACCTGCAGCCTAATGTAACGCAGTTGGTTTGAAACACTTTGTTCTCTTAATGAAATAAAAACTGGTGTCTTGTTAATAAAGGAGAGGATACTGTGAATTAGGGAAACGTTTCCAATATTAGAAAGAAAATACTTTCAAGTGTACACACACACACACACTATCGCCCATTACTAATGGGAATGAATGAAAGACACCTGTTAATTACATTTATTAATTATGTTTTGGTTTCCTGATTGGTCTGGTGACTCAGATACACAACATGCACCTTAACATGGATTCAGGTGAGGCTCATGTATTGTCACACATCAGCTTTCTTTGTCTCATCCATATGCAAAGTCAAACAGAATTCATCTCTGGACAAGAACAGCTGAATGCATCAGGCCCAGAAAATAACAAGAGGCATTTTTCTAAAAATATAGTTTTTGCCAATTACATAAATTGTCAGTGACCTGTGTCACTCTTACAATACAAAGAACACACATACTATGCACCCCGTTTAGGACTCTTTCTGTTGTGTTTACACCTGCAGAGGAAAGTGAAAAACTGTGAAAAGGCACAATGTTTACCACACTTCATGAGACATGGAGTGTGCAGAGCTTTTCATTTCATATGAGCCCAGCTGCACAGAAGATCTGCAGGTTACTTAGAGTGCTACAGACTAGAAGGCGTTCGAGTTCTGTTGCTGATGTTTAAAAGTAATGTTACATTTTCAACTCTTTACTTAGTCTATATCCACGACGTTACACTTTTGTTCAGGTGCTGCAGGAAATTCCAGATGTCTTTCTTTTTAACTGGATTTCTGGTAACCCACCTTCCGCTTTCTTTGTGTTGGTATTTTAAACTCCGAGTGACTGTGGTTAACTGCTCCTCAGATCTCTGCAGGGTGAATCCAGACAGCTAGTTAGACTATCTGTCTAGCCGCACTATCCGCAGCACTGTAGATGAAGGTCTAGACTACTCTTTAATCAGCTCAGCTCTCTCAAAGGTGCATCTAAACAAATCCTCCTCACCTACAAGTCCCATGTAGAAATAGAAAAAGAGGTGTTGTGGTTTAATAAGCAGCCCTACAATTTTTATGTGTTTACTGACCATCCAGAAGCTAGCCTAGCTTCTCTAGAAGTCCTGAACTCAGCTGCTTGGTTCACACACCCTCCATTTCTGAATTTCGGCAAATTGTGGCCAACATTAGCAAGCCAGCCAAAAACACACAACATATGAATAAGACAACTTTAGCATTCAGCTCAATGGAACTGTATAGTGTTTAGCCATCATTTAAATAAGGATGACAGTGTGGAAGCATTCTCAGGCTAAAATAAAGGCACCAGTGCCAGTCACCTTTGTATACAGTGACAAGTGTCAAGCAAGCATTATGCATGATGCCTTACAATTTAACTCAGGACCCCATAAGACTCCAATTATTTTCAGAAAGAATATTTTTGAATTTAGTAACAATAATAATAATTTATACTTTATTAATCCCGCAAGGGAAATTACAATGTCACAGTTTTGTAAACACTTCTTTCCGTCAGACAAAAACTGTTCAGGCTGTGTTGCAGGAAACAGCAGTAGCCTGTGGAGACAGTTGTTGGTTGGGGGTACAAATCTGTCAGGGTGCAGGGTTTACTGAAGCAGAAATAAAAATGACTTTTTCAAAAATGTCAATGGTCCAATTGTTGCATTTTGATTCGCTTAATGCATTCTGCATGCTGAGCAGTTAAACATTTGTCTTGAATATAAATTTCCAAATTATTATTTTCAGTTAATTTGAAAGTCACATCATGTTGTCAGATTTGCATTTAAACAACAAATGCAAGCCACTAATGGCTGTGATCCTCCCGTGAGGTTGTACGGTGCGACAGACTGCCAGTCATGCTTGGCCACCATAAAATGAAAAAAAAACTCTTATAACAAGCTATGGTTTCAGAAAAACATAGTTGATAACTTTCTAAAGGCATTAAAGTCTAGATATCTTATCTATGTGATGGAATGACAGGGAGATAAAGAACAAAGGAAAACAGGGGGAGAGTGGAGAAAGTAAAGGTGAGGAGTTAAGCACCTAAGCTAGCAATAACGAGTGGATAGACGGCTGATACGATCTTTTGGTCTGACACCCAGATCATTAAAACAGCTAAATGATTGAAGGCCCCCTGTCCAGCACAGCACAACCTGAGATTTTAGACTATAAGCTGTTTTCATAGTTTTAAGGACAAATAGGTCCAAAAAAGAATCAACTGTCTATTTATAGGAAGAAAATGCAATTATCTTCTGCAACAAAACAAGTATTTAGTCTCTATGTGACAAAATGAATTTCTCTATTGCAATAAGTACAGCAACTGTGTATGTGTATTTATCAAAATAGCTATTGATTCATTCTAATCCCATTTGGAATAACTGCCAGAACTTTCCCTGCTTGACCCCAGTATTCATTTTGGCACCAGTTAGCTAAAGCTTTTTTTGGCTATGATAACTGTCGTCCTAATGCTCACAATGACAAGGTGTGAATAGATTCCCAACAACTTGCATTACTTAATCTTTTATCTGAAAGAAAAAGACAGGCCAATACAATTTTGTATATTTTAGTGGCTGTTAAATGTTATGCTTTTCTTCAAACGTATTGAAAATATGCAGTGCAAACCAACTGGATATCATATGCAAAGAGAGAAAGGATGAAGAAGTGGAACTGTTCAAAATCTGTACGGCTTTTATTCAAACACAGATGTCTGAAACAGTACCTATCTGTGGGAAGTTAATATTAAAGTCACTATGAGATCATTAATGATTTCAGATGGACTACTGTGAGGTTTTAGGTACAGCACTAATTTAATTAAAGTCAGAATGCTAACATGCTTACAATGACAATGCTAACATGCTTACAATGACAATGCTAACATGACAATGTTTAGCAGGTATATATTACCAAGTTCACCATCTTAGTTTAGTATGTTAACATTTGTCAAGCGACAGTAGCTGAGTCTGTAGAGACTTGGCTTGGGAACCGGAGAAGCCACAGGACGACACATCCTTGCTGCCTCCACCCTGCTCTTAACTCACTATTCAGACACAAAGTCCCATCAGAGCTGCTTCTCCTCACTCATTCTATCATGACTCTTGATCTCCTGGCAGCCAACTAGTGGCTTCTTTCAAAGGTCAAACCCTGACCGGACAAGGTGGATTGTCTTCATTAACCTGTAGCTCAAATGTTAATTCTTAACTCCTTCTTTCCCAGGACTACAAGCCCTAACCACCCTGAGAGTTATCTACAATACCAACTCGGGGAAGAATTTGCAGGGGTAGAGATCATGAAAGGTGGGGGATATTGACAATGGAAATGTGCTGTTTTCTAAGATAAAAAAAATGAACAGGACAGCAACGACCAACATAATGTTGTCATGCTGCCTTTTCACCATAGCATGTGATCTTGCTTGTGATCACCAAAAAACTACTTACTATGTAACTACCAAACTTGGTGAATATACTACTAAAATGTATTTAAACAATCATTCACAAGCAAACATCAAATTCTCCAGCATTTACAGCTAATCAGCTGAACTGCTGAGGTGCTAGAAAACAATAAGCACATGTGTTTTTCATCTCATTGTTGACTTTCCAACACTAATCCCCCCTCAGAGCAACGTAAAGTCTCTCTAAAATCCCACCAAACCTTTTAACCCTGACATCACAAGACATTTGTTGCCAGCGGGGCTGCCGGACCCGGCCACACCCAAAACAAGTCACAACACAATCTGGTCAAATTACAATGTTCACGTCCCCCATTTCTACCCTTAAAGTAAAGGGCACCTTGATACCCAACCTGCCCTCCCCCCATTCACCACCTGGCTGGCATCAAAGCTCAGAAACACAGTGCTGAGCAGGGAGACACATCAGCAACATTTTTGGCTTTCATTTCCTTCTCCGCAGCGGGAGTACACAGGGACATGCCAGGGCCCCGGCTCAGAATAAAAGAGAAAAACATAGACAGGGAGTCTCTTTTCCAGCCAAAAATGTCTGTAATCTGTCTACAGATTGAGGAAAGAGGAGACAAAGAAAGGCCTATAGACACCTCTCATTCAGCACATTACAGGGTAACTACCGCTATTTTTAACCTTATTTCCCCATGCATTTATGTCTAATAGACTGATGTGACCAAAAATCTTTGAATTTGGTCCAGTATAGAGATCGAGTATGATGAGTAGAGATGAGATGAGTAGAGCGAGATCGCAATGATGGGCCGCTGCGAACCGAGCTGCAATGTAACCTAATGGGGCAATTGTGGAGTCTTGATTTTTGTCCAATAAAAGTAATTTTTTGCTACTGACAGGCTCAGATTGTCTGACAACATTATCGATCTCAGGACATGATTTTTTTTTTAAGACAGCAGAGTGAAAAGTTTGAGAGTGAGACGAGAAAAAGGCTTTCAGGTAGTCTGTTGTTTCGGAGTAGGCTACAGAAATTATAGGCTCCTTATGTCAAAAAAGATTTTCAATGTAATGGCTCAATATTTAAATGATTTCGACAGTGTGGATGAGGTCGCTATAATTGGATGGCTGCCCATATTCATTTGAGCCAGAGTCTAGTCTATGGATGTGTTTCGTACGGTCAATAGGCTGTCTCTCGGCTGTAGATGTTGGATTTGGCACGATGACGGACCAGCACAGTAGTGGACAGATGTGAACACATGCGCACACAGATACACACTGATGGATATGTGATGTAAAACTGCAGTGAATGTGATACACTGTTCACAAAATCACTCACGGAGGAGACACATTCAATCTCTTTATTGTCTCTCCTCCAGTCGTGCCTGCTGGCCTTGTATGGCCTCTACACACCCACCATATGCTAACTGATGGAAGAGAGCTGTAATTTGTAAATGATTTAACCTTTTAATAGAGAAAATATGTGGTTGGCTACAGTTGAATCCCTCTGGATGTGAAGCCAGTGAAGAAAAATAAGGTTTGGAGCTGTGATTTAGACATCATTTAATTGTACTGTCCAATTATCTGTGCAGTCCATGTACTGTGTGTGATTTGTCTATTGTTTGTCTGTGTGTGTCTGTGCACTTGTTGGTGGATTCTTACTCGAGAATAGATGTGTGTGCCTGCAAGTGTGTGTGTGGTCTTCAAAACAAGCTGGTGCCAAGGCTTAGCTGATAGGCTAATTAAGCTCACCACAGGGAATAAATGTTTCCTCTCTGCCTGCCAATTGTCACACCTGGCACGGAAATGTCACTAGGAAAAGACACACACACACACACACACACACACACACACACACACACACACACACACACACACACACACACACACACACACACACACACACACACACACACACACACACACAAGGGCGCAGAAGACACACAGAGGGAGAAGTGCTGAGGCGACAGAGCTGATGTGTGAAAGAAAGTGGAAGCAAAAAGAAAGAAGAAAAAGAGATGGAAGAGGGAAAAGAAAGGAGAAGAAAGGGGCCACAGATGTACAGCAGAACAGAAAAAGATGTAGGGTTTTAAAGGAGCAAGCGGGTCGCAGTGCACCCTTGAATCAACACCCCATACGTCTTATTCAGTTACTGCAACGTCAAGGTGTAATACAAAAATCGGTTCCTACCTACCTATCTACCTCTGTTTACCTTTGTCACATTTTCTCTCCTTCATTATGACAACTTTTCATCATCAGAAGACTCACACTGTTTTTTCAATTGATTGGTTCAGATTCATTTTAATACAATGCATGGACTTACATGCCAAATATAGCTACGTTAAAGGAGCTGATGATTCGCTCCGTGGCTGGGTGTGAATTGATTTGTAAAAACGCATTCTGATGTCCAGATGAAGTTAATTTGAGGCTTCAGCAGTCTGAATTAGCCAAATAAATTAAAGAACTCTCTTTGTGTTTCTACATACAGTGTGTTCCTGCTGAGCTGCGGTGGAGGGATATTTTCTGTATGTAGGTTTGTTGCCTGGATACAACATGGCGTAATCAGGCATGCCTTATCCTCTACCCAGAAGCCACTCCTTGTCTAAACCAGAGTTTTTTTTTTTTTTTTTCAGTAAGTGAGAATGCGTCTCAGACGGAAACTCTCTTGTTGTTTCTACATGTGTAAAAGGTACACTTCAGTCTATTTCTTCAGACATCTAGTTTGTGGGACATTGTCCGGAGTTCATGTGTGAAAATGGCTCAGGAGTCTACACCCATGCTAGCAGCTCAGTGAGATTGTACTTTGAAATAAATGCTTACATAAGCATACTAGCATGCTCATATTGACGATGCTAACATGCTTTCACCTGCCCAGGGACTACAAATGGAAATTAGCTAGCAGCTAAATCTGGTACAAAGGATCTAACTTTTCTTTTTTGAGATGAATGCATTTTTGTACACTATCACAGATATAAATATATTTAATAATCTAAACTAAACTAATATTTAGCATGTACAGTGTTTACCATGTTCACCCTCTTTGCTCATCGTGTTAGCATGCTGACATTAGCTAATAGGCAATAAACAGAAGCCATGCTAAGCTATGGCAAAACAATCAGAGTCTGTGTTTTTAATGGGCATATTTAAAAAGCACATATCAATAGGTGGATAGTACATATATCATAATTGAGACACACCTCAAGTAAAGCCAAAGCAGTCAGTTAGATCTTCTCCGGTAAGCTACAATGTTTGCCTTGTTTTGCTTCAGACTCCTCTCTGTTATGCACACGCACACACACGCGCACACACGCACACACACGCACACACACACGCACACACACAGCCATTGTTACACTATTATAATCCCACCGACCACCAACACAGATCCACTGCTGCATGGCACTGCACAGGAGAGCAGAGCACCACACACCTACTGTAAGAGTCCACAAGAGATTTAAGGTTGGGATAAGGAATGATGACAGAAATTATGTAAAGCCTCCCCTGGCTGACGCATGGTTTTGGGAGGAATTGAGATAAGAAGAAAAGAATCATCGTCCTTTGTTGCAACCTTCTCTTGTTAGATTGAAACAAACGACTTGCTGTCGTTGTTGTGGAGTGCAGCGCTGAAATGGATGCCTTCTGAACAAACACTACACGCCTGGATTTCACAGTGTGGGTCTGGGTGCTGGAGTATGGCACACAAACGTTAAGGGGGGGGGGCAATTCACTTTCATTTCAGCTCACTTGAAAATATAAAGTGAAACTGCCGTTCATTTGTCCAATAGACAAAATATAATATCCTTTTCAGTGCAGAAGTTTTTCATTTTTTTACTTTAATGAAATCCAAATTTTTGAATTGATTGCAATTTAAAATAAAGTGAGAGCTCATTGCACCAAGAGTGCACACTGGTGTAATGTTGTCAATGCATGCAAAAAACGCTGTGGCTGTGCAAGCCATTGTAGGCTGTGAAGGCTCAGCATTAGGGATGCAACATCAGACTTTTTTTTTTCATCCAATGCTGAAATTCATGCATGCCACATGGTGTTATTTCCATGGATCACTTCAAAGGGAAGCGGAATCAAAGATCTTGTGCTATACTAAAGCACACTGGCATCAGAGGCTCACTGATACTTGCCTTTTTCATCTTTGTTCTATGGAGACCTCTTATCTGTCTCTTGTCAACATGTCACTCAGTCATCCTTAGCTAACACCAATCTTGGTACCAGCTGTCCTTTCTTCCTTTTTCTCCCTCCCTCTTCCCTCTCATTATTCATCCCATCTCTTCCCTCTTCCATGTTGACGATCGACACATCGCCATTGCCGTCATCTGCTCTAATACACGCTACATGCAGTCCGACAGCATCCGTATGGTCCCGTCCTGCCCAGCACAGCAGAAACATATTGGCCCCATATGGAGCCCCCCCCACTGGGGGAATGTATCTGGGACGGCTGGTGGAAGTCAACGAGGACGTTAGCTACATGATGCTAATAGACCGGTGGCTTTCATACTGCTACCGTAATGTAATAATGTGGAAACCATAAGCTGCTTAAACCACAAGGTGGGACTATTTTTAATAAGCCAGTAGTGTTCGGTCTCACTCTCTTTTTTCTATTCTCAATTTTCCCTTTTCATTCAAGTTTCCCCAGGAGGTCTGAAAAATAGAACATCAGCCGTGTCACAGTTTATTTTTTTTTTTACATGACACCTAAAGCTCAAAACTTTCCTTTATTTCCTTGTAAGTCATCGCAATCTCTCTCCATGTACTCCAACGGTGATATTAGGGCAACACCAACTCACCATGTTGTTGTAAAAGACCAATGTTCCATGCAACAGTGATAAAAGAGAGCAGAAATAAGACAGCATTCGAGCTTATGCATCCTAATCTCCACTCCTCCGGCTCAGCCTAACTGACATTTTCTTAATTTATTCCTCTCAGGATTCCAACATTTTAATTAGGTCACTCCAAATCTCCTCCCACGCAGCGTTATTCCGAAAAACTTTTATTTCATTCATCATGTTTGTCATTTTCCTCCTTCGTCTCCCATTCTCTTTCTTCCTTTCTTTTTTTCCCGCACTTGTCAGTTTCGCTCAGCGGGTTAGCTTACTAATGATGTACGGTGCTTTTTCCAACCAAATCCTGGTGCTGCCACAGGTAAGTCTTGCAGAGGTAAATATGTAATTGAATTGCAAAATAAATTTTTTTTTTTAAAACATTTAAAAAAAACAGGTTCAAAGAAAGAGCTCCCTTGTCAGTGTCTCTGTGGAAGAAATTTACGAGATTTGTAAAAAATAAAACCTAGGAAAATAAAGGAACTGTGAAGCGATCCTGTCAAATTTAACATGTGTATATAAACTATATGGATGTATATATGTATATGTTGTGCCTTAAGTGTCTGTATATTTGCCCATGTATGTTTAACAGTCAGTGTTTACAGTGTGTGTGTACAGATTTTGCACAAGTGTGTTCTTGAGACCTAATACAAGGTTCCTACTGCATATAATAAGCACACTGTGTGTGTGTATGTGTGTGTGTGCGCGCAGGGGGGACTGGGACAAAAATTCAGCCCTGGCACTGTAGCCACACCTGCCTACATTACCACGCCCATGCAGCCCCACCCACGGACACGTGCATTCACTAATTACATTTGTGTACAGATGATGAAATATAAGCAGTACCTTATGTAACAGATTTTTGAACATTCAATGTAAGTAATTGGCAAACAATGCTTACTATTTTTTAAAGAGCACAAATTTATAACAAATTGACAAATACTGCCTATTTATGCCGTTTGTATGCTGTTACCGTCATTCTCCACAGTATGCTGTTCTTTGTTGTCATTGTCAGTCTGTTCGATTGTCTGTGTTTCTCTCTGTTGACACTGCACATATTGTCTGTCTGGTTCTCCATACTTTTTCTGTTTTTTAACTATCTACTGCAATCTAAATATGTTTTTATGGCTGTCTGTGATTATACTTCAGGGTTTTTCATAGCTCAGAATTGGCCTTTGGGGGAACACAAAACAGGGGGGTACTGGGGGTATTTATTTATATATTTATGACAAGGAAATCGGAAATTCTGGTGGCAGGTAAAAATTCAAAATACAAAATATAATGGAATGTTATTATATTGAGTAGTCCAGTAAGGGGACTTTTACATCTGGGACATTGGCCAGATATAACAACACTTGACCACTAAGTCCAGTTGTTTAATTAGCAGGAACAGGGCTTATGGTAAAAAAGAAATTCCCCCAAGGAGCACGTTTAGTC
>NC_045734.1:23632114-23640271 GCF_008692095.1 Etheostoma spectabile | reverse complement strand
AAATGTAGGATTGACGTACTGTACATAGGCTACTGCTTTTACTGCCAAATTGTACAATAACACAATAATGTTATGGAAACAAAACATTGTAAAAACATTTTCTACATTCTATTGATCAAAAATGATCAGTGATGTTGAATATAGCGTACAGTGTAACGGACCAGCGCAGTTCATGCATAGGCCTACATGTGAACCACGGATGAATTGCAGTTTAACCTACATAGCGTAAAACTATACACTACGTGAATGGTTCACAGCAGAAAGACGGAGCAGAATGATGCTGCTTGTTCAGGGTTTTCAGGTGTTAAAACCAACTGTAACAAAACACTGAATTACACTACTATTTAACACGACAACGAGATGTTTTTAACCGGTAATAAAATTGTCTCAATTTAATATTGATGCCGTCAGCTACGCAGCCGCTACCCCAGAGCAGCGTGATCACCAGGAGGGTCTGGTACAGCCTGAACCCTGCAAACTGAGATCCCTTTTGAGGGGGACCTGCTTGATTTTGACTGAACGTCCCAATTTGAGTAATGATTGGGTCGGTTGGCCCATCTAGGGACCAGGCCGGCCTTTGCCAACTGGCCAAATGCTTAATATTTATTATTATTATTATTAATATAATTCTTATTATCATAATCATAGTGAAATCGTGCAAGCACTAAAAACCCATCCTATGTGCTGTCAGCCTGTAAAGACAATTTATTTGTACATTTGAAAAAAAAAAATCTGACCAGCCCACATTTAAAAAAATGGTCCGACCCTTCTGGCATTTGCCAGAATTACCAGATGGCCAATCTGCCCCTGTGTGTGTGTGTGTGTGTGTGCGTTGTTAGTACATTTGTTCTATTCTTTACACCCTCCATAGAAACAAGTGAAAATTACTTTTCTACAAAGCATCTGATAAGGCTAAATATTTTACATGTCTTTCTTTGGCACAGCAAGACGTTTACTGTGAAATAAGTGCTTTGTTGAGGGGGGTCTTACACACAATTGAGGTACAACATTTCTGTTTGCAATTCACTTTTAAGATCAGCCAGCAGGTGTAAGCGGACAACAAGTCAAGCTGACTGGTTGTTGAATGTCTTTGACCAACCTTCACTTGTAGTGGTGGTGGTGTGTTCAGAACCAATGGCTCTAGCCTGGCTTTATTATTCATGATGGTGATGATGTTTTTGTGGTCTACTGATACTTAAAATTAACAATAATTGCTACATTTTTTACACTGGAGTATTTCTGAGGAGCTAAAATGAAGCTCAAAGAGAGCCGCTCCCGGTTGCTCCGGCCGTCGCCATCTTGGCAGTGCCTGACATCAGCTAATTAAAAAAAAAAAAAATGGGCAGAAGCAGACAGTCCATGCTCGCCTCTAGTGACAGCAGCCCACCTGAATACTGAGCAACCTTTTCAACAAAAGTATCATTTTCATTTGTTTTGAAGCTGAAGTTACGTGACTCCTAGACATTTGTTTTAGCAGTTGTTGTTTTTTTTAATGAAAGATGAGCAAATCCTGCAGTCTGTTTTTTTTCTTCTTTTTGGTCCACTCTCAAAAAAGAATTTGTGTAGACTGGTTGGTCTTTATTTGCACCTGTCAACCCCAAAACCAATGAAATGATTGTTCTCATGAACAATTTTTCCATTTTCCAATTTCTGTTTTGAGTCTTTTGTTTTAAACTCAAGTGTTGTCTCATGTGAGGTGAGGTTTTCTTTTGGATGGAAGTTCCAAATAAAAGAACGGTATGATTATATTAAACCCCTTCTTAATTGATTTCACAGAACAATTACTGTTTCATGATATGCTTTGTTATAATAAATAATAATTAAATATACTGTGATATAAAGTGCTGAAATAGTTTAGCTGGGAGAGTGTTAGACTGAAGATATAAAGGCCCTTGGTTCAGTCCAGGTTTCAGCAGCAGATATTGACCCATTTCTCAGGGCAGCAGTAGGCTTGCTAACCGGAGGGTATAATCGGTATGGAGTGTGGACTGCTAGCTGGAGAGGTGCCAGTTCACCCTTTAACCACTAGCAACATTATGAGATGTGTCTTTCTGGAGCAAGCTAATGATGAGACTGAGACCAAGCAGAGGGATTGAGATGACAAAGGAGATTAAAATTAGAAGAAAAAAGACTAAATGTATTTATTTAGCGGACACGCTAATCCAGTTCCTTTAGATCTTACATTCTTGACAGTTCCGCTGTTGCTCTGAAGTACAATGCAGGAAAAAACATAAGGCTGAGGAAGTCCAAATGTTTCATGAATGACAACAGAGAGAGACGTTTAATATACAGAAAGTAAGTATTTCCTGGCTGGGTTATGTCTACTTCTTTTCCTGTTATGGGGGACAGAATGTAGCCAGGGGAAATTCATGTCATCCATGTCCACTTGCCCATACACACCACAAATATATGTATATATATATATATATATAAATAAATAAATAAAAAGGCACAGGCACTTAGGAACACAGGCAAATGCATATATACCTGCTATTCCTACGCACCCCCCAAAAAACCTCATTAGTTAGCTTCTTCTGTCTGGCCCCCTCTCTACGCTGGACTAGCAGAGTGACTCTCCAGTCCTCTAGAGGAATGCCAGTAGGATCCTTTTCCACCACATTTTGACCACCACCAATCACACTTTCCTACCACAACTCTGAGCAGTTCACATTGCATACTACTAATACTGGTCTGTTGGCTTGACAATGAGAATGACTCAGAACTACAAGGCCCAAGGATTGCTAATCCAAGACCTTCTTAGAAAGATAAGATGAGAAAGTCAGCTCTATCTTCACCACACTGCAGTGAGGCTCATGAAGACCGAGCTCTAGTCTTGAAGTCTTGTGTGCTCGAGTGTTTGGCTAAAGTGGCTCCCTGCAACTGCAGGATCATGCTCCTGCGCTGCGTTGAGAAGAGATTTGGCCAGATGAGTGCAGTACTTATATGGTTAACTTTGGCAAGTAGTGAAGGCTATCTGATTATTGGTACAGCTAAAAGCCTGAAAGATGAAGGCACAGCTAGTTGGCTACAGTGGTGCACTGTGTGGCAAACCAAAACCAGACTGGGGCTAAACTCCCTGTGTCTGAGAGGAAACTGTTAAAAAGACATACAGAGACCCCTCTGTGTGTGTGTGTGTGTGTGTGTGTGTGTGTTTCAGCGAGGGGTACCTTTGCTGAGGAGTGTGGTGATAGCTGAGGTTCACTAGGTTCAGTCACACTGTGAATGTAAAGACTGCTTTGTGTGTATGTGTCTAATCTGTCACACGTTTACACACTAGCCAATGTCAACCCAGACACACATGTATGCACTCCATTTGGATTTACTCAGAGCCCTCTTCATTGATGTCTGACATCTTTTATAAACCAATTTTAACCTCCAAAACCTCACAGACTCTTGGTTTAAAATTCATCCTGGACAAATCATTTACAAGCAAACAAACCTTCCTTGTTCCCACTGTGTTGTGGCAAAGACTTAACGATTATATCGCCAAAACAAATTGTGATAAAAAGTGACAGATCAAGCCCAATGCTTACTTGTACATACAGAAACCATATGGACCTGTCACCATAGTTAAGACAGCTTCTGCTGCGCTAATCACTATGACATAGCAGATGCACAGACTGAGGCATTATTGACAAAATTAAAGCTACCCCCCCCCTTCACAGTGTGAAACAGCTGTCCAAAATGTGAGAGAGCGGGCTAGAGAGAGAGAAAAGGGGGAGAAATGGAGAAAGAGAGGGTATTGAGGAATGGAGCAATTGCCAATAGCCAGACCCTGCAGCGACTCAGATCGGATCCCCCAGAGTTGAGAATTATGTTTTTTTTATCCAGATTTTAGGCTGGATGTGGGGATTGCTCAAACTGGGCCAATCTGAAATTCTGGGTTTGCTTGATGATGTCATATTGTTTGTATGTGAGTGTTTGTGGGAAACAAAGAGCAGGAAAAGTGCTCATGGCCATCGCTTGGTATTCAGAATACATTTTCGGCTGGTGCCAGCCACAGAAGGAGCAGTTAGCTGATCTGGCAGCATCAATTTGTCAGCATACCCAAGCAAAAAATCCTCTGGGGCCCCTGGGAACCCAAGCAGGGCACTGGCAAGAGCCCAGAGGGCCTACGGTGACCCAGCAGGCGCTAAATACACACAGCTGTACGCTGATATGAAAAGCACACAAAGATGTACATATCCTTCAACAAGTGTATGCATACTAACAGTTCCAAGTTTATGAGAAACGTACATATATACTGTATTGCCATTTACACAGCCCTCTCCCTTCATCAGCGCAACACAACGGCATAAACACACACACAGCTGCAGCGTTATGTTAACAGCTGCTGTAGAGAAGGGTCAAAGACAGTGCATGTCATGCAGCCTGTGTCCTCTGAATCATCGGGCTAGCTGCAGGCTGGGACGGCATGTGGAGCACAAGGGAGAACCATCACCTTCCCTGACCTTTGATGTTCAATGCAGCATGCACACATCTCCTCACCCACACCCCACTTCTATACACACATAAAGAGTGTGTAGAGCCACGGGGCATAATAAACTCAGAGCCTTTAATACACTAAAAATAAGTAGCACAACACTGTTCTGGATTTCTGTACATGATACCTATCAATCAACCAGACGTTATTTATATAGCACTTTTTATACATGAACATGTAGCACAAAGGGCTTCATACAATTGTTTTGGTATTTCGTGTTAACATGTAAAATGTAAATATCACATCCTGTTGAGAAAACAATCTGAGGTCAGAGTCCACTTACTGGCTTATTCCAGAGCTTTTAACCGCATCACCCAATTCTCATTATTAGCAGATGGTGATAAACATTTTTAATTCCATAACTCAAAGATGAGGACCATGTGATAAAGGTAAAAGCCCCAAAATAACCGTAACCAGGGTGACCCTATGCTCTATGTAAATGTAATTTTCCAAATGTGATCAAAACCAGTATAACACTTTTGAATGACTAGTTTGACATTTTGTGAAATATAATTATTTGCTTTCTGGCGGAGTTATATGAAAACATCAATAACACTCTCATGTTTGGATAATATGTAGCTGGAGCCAACAGTTGGTTAGCTTAGCTTAGCATAAAGAATGTAAACTGTGTCTAACTGTACATTTTCTTGCCAGGCACAATTTAACCACTGACCTCCGCATTAGGTATCAAATGGAGCAATTTCAGCAGAAGTAAATCTATAACCTACATTCCAAGTCTATTAAGGAACAAAGAAAGAAAAGTGATAATGAAAAAGCAGAATAGTTTTGAGAAGCTAATGTCCTCACTCATTAATCTCCACTGCTGCCACTGGACATAATGCCGGTGAAAATATGGTCCTATTTCTTTTTGATTATTCTTCCCACCTTAGAGCAACATGCTCACATCAGGCAAATAGTTACCAACTCATTACAGTACTCCTCTATTACTGTTAAATTGCAGTCATTTGTGTCTTTTAGGCAAATAGACTAAGTGCTAAGCAAGCGGATGTGCCCTTGCTGAATTATAATTGCCTTGACCAAATCTCTTTCTCAGCCGTTAAGACAATTATGTCTGCATATTCTATATACCTCTGGAAAACGTGCATATGAGCAGGAGGCAAATATTAATAAACACAGTAACTCAGTCACACATATATACACCCGCTATATGCTATTATTTTGCATGTACATGTATGGTATGTGGTTGGTGTACTCACATTTCAGCGCCATATAAGCAGTCAAGCCTTGTAAGAGACATTACCGGAGGAGTGCAGTGAGACCTACTTGGCCCTCGGTGAAAAAAAAAAGAGGTTTTCATTTATTTTGTGGATAAACTGAGTTACATAAAAAGATTGTTGTAGGCCTATTTGCCGGAGTAAAGGGATTTCACTCACAGCAGTTAAGAAACTTGGGGACAAAGAGAGAAATCTCACCCCTTAAAGCTAGACTTTCAGGGGGGAGAGTGAGAAAAAAAGAGAGGTGCGCGTGTGTGCGCGCACACACACACACACACACACACACACACACACACACACACACACACACACACACACACACACACACACACACACACACACACACACACACACAGGTCTGGGGGTCTTGGAGTTGATTAACCCTATGTCTTAGTTTTTTCCCCCTTTACACCACAAAGCTTTTTTAATACTTTCCTCTTAGTTTTACCACCTTTCCAAAATGGCTCAGCTACAATTTGATCAATTCACATCCTTTCTCACATTTACATGAACATGCAAACACACACACTCACATTCCCTCACCTTTAACACTGTGGCTGCAAATGCCATGGAATGCACGAACAAGAGAATATTGTGCAACAGAATCGAAAGCTAGGAAAAAGAGAGTTCGTGTGGGTTCAATGTTCTAAAAATTCTGACAATTTTCCAAAAGAAGAAACTCAAACTGTTAAAAATGATCAAGCTTCCTGCTTCTTTCCATAGAAGCATGAATGCCTTAAGTACGTTGAAAAAAAGCATTTGACATTGTGCTAACATAATCACCCATCCTAATTATCTTCTCCCCCCCCCTCCATGTAGGATCTTACTCTTTTCTTTTTGTACAGTGCAATTTCTGTATACCTCTGAGGCATGCCGTCCAATCAAATGGAAAGAAATGGGAAAGATGGATGGAGACAGATGAGAGGAGCAAGGAGTGACGAGGACGGAGCAAGAGGAAATGAGAGTAAAACAAGTGGAACGAGTGCAATTGACGAGAGAGAGGGAGAGAGAGAAAGAGAGAGGGAGAGAGAGAGAGAGAGAGAGAGAAAGGGCGGGTCAACCGGCGACGGCATAGTTGAAGCGTCTGCCGAGCGTTGCAGATGTGATGGCACGATGATGATAGTGTTGATGATTCACGGCTGGTAGGAAATGAGAGAGGAGAACGTTTTATTATCACGGAGCTCAATTACAGCGCAATTTCTCCCCGCAGCGACAGCCTCTGCAGGGCTCCTCGTTGAAGCTGATTTGGGAGGCCTGCGGCGTCTGGAGAACCAGTGAACGACTCAGCAGTGCGGTGAGATGTCCCCGCTCGAGACGGGAGAAGAAGAGGAGGCAGGAGAGGAGGCCCGGGAAGTGGAGGAGTGGGAGCAAGTGGGGAAGAAGAGGGTGAGGAAGCAGTCAAGGAGAAGGATGCTAATGAAACGGCATTAAAGGCGTGTATCTGCGTTTAGAACTCGCGAGCAGCTTTGCCCTCGAGGTGTTCAGCAGAGTGGAGACAGGCAGGAAGGACGGACAGGATCTAAATGCACTGCTGAGAGAGAAAACACCTGTTCAGTAATGAGTACAATCTCCCTGTGCTGGTGGTTTAACATGAATACTGAAGAGCAGCTATTCATGTGGTTCACAGAGTGTTTTATAATTTTATATACTCTCAAAGTGTGTTTGTGTGTGTGTGTGTGTGTGTGTGTGTGTGTGTGTGTGTGTCTGTGTGTGTGTTGTGCATAAGCCAAGGGGGAAGGAGCATGGAGATAGAGGGCTTTGTGTACCTGCAAGCATGTGTGTTTTTGAGAGGGAGGTTGTGTGGGTGAGTGTATTATTGTGTATTTTTTTTTATTTTATGCATTCTGTAGGTGTGTGCCTTTAGCACTGAGGGGACGCTGAAGAGTGCGTGGGAGTGTGTATGCGCTTGTATACCTTGGTGTGGATGTTTGCAGGTGTGCACATCTAGTACGTCCCGGCTGTCTCCAGTGTACCTTCCAAAAATCCCGTACAAAAGCTTCCCTGAGGCAAAGGCATCTGCTGCACTGACCACTCAGAGAGAGATTATTTAACACAACCTTGACCATGAACCCAAACCTCAATTATTCTCTCAATCTACCAGGAATTGTGTCATATGTACCAATGGCTGAAAAATTTGGTAATTCTGTAACTATTAACTTTTAGGTCCAACACCACCCTTCTACTTCAATTAAAATGCTCATAATGGCCCTAGTTTATGAAATGTGCATATAACCTAAAACAGGCATAGGACGGGCATACGCCAATTCCCACGCAAAGCTTGGCATTTATTAATTTGAATGTGAGGGCAGGCTACTATACATGCCAGAAAAAGTCTGCAACATTGTTTTAGCCTGTTGGGTTCTGCACAACATCACGCAGGAAAAAGGGCGCCATAAATGTAGTGACGGAGCCAGATGACCCACTGGGGGCTATACAAAG
>NC_045734.1:23622222-23632104 GCF_008692095.1 Etheostoma spectabile | reverse complement strand
AGGATATTACTCCTCGCTTTAAAAAGGTATGGTGTTATGTTTGACAATGATATTCAATACAGGGAACATGACGATGCACATTTTTATTTATTCTTTAAGTTTTTGTTTGTCTCTTAAAGTGTTGTTAATGGCTACAAGTGAAAGATTTATTTCTGCCATTGACTGACATATTACGGCTTGTTTTTCCAGCCCCTCTTTTGTCAGGAGACAGGGTCAGGGTGGTGGTCCAGCACAGGGAAGCGGAGGACACACGCTCTCGCTCACAGCTGCTGCCTGGCTCTGACTCATGAAAAAAACACGAGAAAAAACAAACAAACGCTGCATAAGCGCGACTAACGTGTGTTTATTTAAATATAGGTACACCTGTTGGCTTAGGAGATTGCAATATAAACCTATATATTATTATTAGAAGTATACATAGGTCAAGGATGTATAAATTAAATAAACTTCAGCTGGGGTCTGATTTAACACGAAAACAATGTTGACCGCATCAGTGATCTCCTTCTATTCCGTATTCTTCCTACAGCCTAATACCAGTTTTTAGGCTGCAAAATTGGACACACATTACTGCAAATTAAACTGAGATGTCTTTTAAAAAAACACCATATTTTTGTTGTACTGCACATTGCTGCAGCTCCTCTTTTCACCCTGTGTGTTGAGCTCTCTGTTTTATCTACAGAGTGAGGCATCTCACTTCTGTTCCATCTTTGTTGGAAGTAGCACATTTGCAGTAGCTAGGTAAGGACTACTAGCCAATCAAAAGCAGAGCATGAGGGCGTGCTACGCTAGCAGCTAGGCAAGCATCATAACATGTGTTACAAAGTGAAGCTTGTTTGTCACGGAAGTAATGGCTGGACTACAACAGAGCTGTTTGGAACGGTTTGTGAACAGTGTTTTCTGTTGGAGATGGTAAAGTCCATTTGGGGTGGACTTTGGGCTTTTTCACTTTGTAAACCTATACCATGCAAAGGGAAAAAGCCAAAACGCATAATATGAGCACTTTAAGGTATTCTTACAGGAGACTAAATACTAATGTTACCAATGTTTTCTTTAATCAGTATTTTTACATTAAAATAGATCATATGACTGAGTAAGGTGAAAAGTGTATCTTGTAGTGGCAAACACAGAATATTCAGAATCACGACTCCAAATGAATGAAAACGTCGCTCTGTAACTGCTGTATGTGTCAATAAGCTTGTTCACCATATTGTTATGAGGTGATAATATATCAGTGATGTCCTTACAGTATGTCAAACTACTCAAAGGTTCCAAAAAACAATTAATGCAGGGTTAAAGTTGTATTAAACATTTTTCCATATATTTTTAGACAATGTATATATTCCTTATCTGCTTACTCGACATTGCGAGTCATTGTTTTTTTTAGTTTTTTCTAAACGTTTTATTTGAAATTTCAGGAGTGTTGGTGCCAATTAGCCCGGGTCCAGCCCTTTGACACTGATTCGCCTGGCATCATGACAGCGGTTAAAGCACGCTGGGGGACTAACGATTAGTCAATCAGCGCCACGGGTGGGACTAATGGCGTTTGTCAAGCTGTCTCAATACGACCCAACATCGTACAGTAGTTTGTTTCTACTTCGCTCCGCTCCATTCAGTATGTTGGCATGGCTACGCATCAGTGTTAACTTAAAATTAAGTTGCATTTAGGTTACATTTAGGAACAGTTGGTCTGTCGTGATTGGTTAGGGAAAATTGAGGGTAAGCAATCTCAGACAAAGTGTAACGAGTTGACAATTCTATATATATTTAATTGGGTAAATATCAATATGCTTTTCTACAAAGAGGAAGCCAAAAGTTGTTTCTGAAATACTGAATGTTGTTCAAACACAAGTGGACATAAAGGAACTTGAACTGCCATCAGATTCAATAAGACAAAAAAAAAACCAGACAAGACACATTTCGGTACTATAAGAAAGTGTTGAGGTTCAAAACCTGACCATTATGGACAATTATAAAAGCCATTCACATTATTGTATATAGACATTTCTCTGCATTTAGGGTGATAATTAAATCATTGGACTTCTGTGCCCAAGTTCCCCTCATTTTAAAGCATTGGACTGAAATGTTACTCAGATGTGGATAATACAAAGAAATATCCAACAGAGGAAAGTGTCCATTGGGGTGAATATTTAAACCTGTGGAAACACAACCTGTTTTAAATGGCAGCGCAGAACTGGGATTATTGGGTAGATTGCCTCAAGCATCCTCTTCAGAGTAATCCTGAATCAGAGCTCCGATTTAGAGATGCTTGAAAAAAACAGTTTGATCAGTGTCTTGGCGTCAGCCTCCTTCTAAATCTTAAACTTCACTAACCGAGGGGAAAATTACAGACCTGATCCTTGCATGCTTGGAGGCCATTTGGCCATTTGGAAGTTTCCAAGAGACGGTCTCCAACTACACGGTCTTTGCCAGCCGGGCCCAAGCTACACTAACAAGCCTTCAAACCAAACCGGGTTCCCCTGAGGATTATGCCGGGATTTGAGTCAATGTCGGATTTGTAGAAGGGATGAGACGTTTATCTTTTCTTCCCCCCCCAACATTTCTTCCTTCAGCTTTCTACTGTCCTGCATATCTGTCTCTCTTTCTCTGCCTGTCTCTATCTCTCTTTCTCCTCTCACTTTCTCTTCTCTTCTTAATCACAGATAGAGACAAGTCTTCTGGGCTGTTGGCATTCAGCTGCGGTAGTGAGAAGAAGAAAAAAGGAGGATGAAGAAGAAAAGCGCTGCTGTCAGATTCTCTTCTCTTGCTCCACGGGACTGGAAGGACAAAAGCTTTCTCCGACAGGCCGGATCGCCCCTACCCAGCCGACGTGTCATCACCATACTGCCACATACTCTTTTCTGTTTCTGTCACAAACTCCCCTGTCTTATTAGAATAACACAATACATGGGGATTAGTGCATGGTGTGTTGAGGAGAAGATAGCAAGACATGCTCAGTGTCATTAGTCTGTGTGGGTGTGATTACATGTTCATGTGCATTTGGGTGTTACATGTGGATCAGTGTGTTGTATGTCAATGTTGCGGCATTGCAGTAGTTTCAGAGAAGTGGGCACCTTCCGCATCAACATGGCTGTCAAGTGTTTTCACTGATGTGACCATTACAGTTGAGAGACAAACACATCCTGTAGTGTCTAATTATCCCCTACAGAAACATTTTCACTGTGAATGTTGTCAGGACTACAATATAGATGCTATAGATACAGTACACTCTGTCCTCATCATGTCCCACCTCCCAGCCTGGCAGCGTACAGCATAAGAAGAAAATTCACTTGTCTTCAATTATAGAAAAAAATGATCCTACCTAAAATACAAGTCTCCACAGAATTTGTGTATCAAAACACAAACAATAAAACACTACATTTCAACAACTGATGCCCATCTGCTGGCTATGAATAATGATTAGTGTTAGCTGAGGTTGTATTTTAACTAGAGTAATTGTCACATTTTATGCTTATGAGGAATTGGTAAAAAACTAAATGTATTTGTTGAATACTGTGTGTTACTTCAAATTCAGAGTTTGTAAGGCATAATTAGAAATTAAACTTAAATTAAAAGCATTTTATCATTGCTGTTCCTTGGGGATTTATGAGACAGATTAAAGAAAGAAGTCCAAATCTGTGAAGCGGAAGTCGAGATCCTGACTTTGGCCCCCAGTATGGATCAAGATCCATAAATGCTGGAGCCTACATTTCCTGTTATGCAACTGGAGTCTTTTGTGAGACCCTTGCTTGTTGGTCAACAGTCGCTTCTTTCAAACTCCATAGACATTATTAATTTCCAGTCTCCAAGCCCAAACTGAGATAACCCTAATGACACCACAAAGACATCCTCAGGGCTATTTTCTCAGGGTTGGCAAAAATTGTGCATAGCTACAGAAGAAGACATTATACAACAGTTTAAACAGTAGGAGTGAACTGTTTACATGAGCTGTTCTCCTTTGAGTTTTTCTCAATAACATTAAATATTCATGACTATTTAAAATCTATAAAGAAATTGTTAAGAGTCAAAAACTCAGTTTATCTAGTTCCACAGGAGAGTGTGGGTGTGATTCGAAGGTGCTTGCAAACAATCCAACAAATGTCATCACACTTTGATTTAAAACCGCTAAACTCTGATTGGTGCACAAAAATACATGATACCACTTTTTCCCCAAATAAGCCACGTCAGTGTTTTCTCTATGTTGATTTTGTAGTGGCGGACCGCCATGGCAAAATTTCTGCTGCCACCCTATCAGAAATATGGCAGACACACAATGTAGTTGCGGTTGCATTTTATATTATCCTGTCAACATAATGCCACCCCGTTGTCTGGATTGTTGTTTGGACAAACCTTCCCCTGCTAAAATAAATCCTAAAGGACACATTGCACGTCCACTTCAAACCAGTTTCAAGACAAAAGCACAGACACAGACATTTGTGTGAAATAACCACATCTGCTTACTTTGCATTTATGTAGAAAACTGTTGCACATAATAAGAAGCTGATTGAGAAAACAAGTTTTCAAAGGGGCTTCAAATCCAGTCTCCAGTTTTCTCAGTTCAGATTAGGCTCTGAGACTCATGCTGTGTGCATGGGCTTAAAAATAAAAAGCCGATCATACGGTACTCTGAGTCTTAGTTTTCACAAGCTATTTAATTTTTGTTGTTGAAAATTGTACCAAAGGACCCAATATCACTTCCCATCTGAAAGCTCAGTGGCTAACGGAAACTAGTGTGTTCTCCCACATTCAGAGACTGAATCTTTAAATCTGTAAAATAGGTCCAAGTTTAAATAAACAATAATCTGATTAATGTTCAGAGCACGGAAATTCATTTACAATAGTGTCCACTGAGTTACATTTTTTAAATGTAATTCTGTAATTCAAGTACAGCAATTGTTATCTGATCTTGATTTGTAAGATTCAGGAGATCTATTTAAAGGGATAACCCTGCAACAGTAAACAGCAAGGGAGTTGAGCCATTGTCCTAATAACCCCTCCATATGGTGATAGTCTAGTCCAAACCTGTGTGTGTGTGTGTGTGTGTGCGTGTGTGTATACAGCCTTTTATCCCTGCGCTAAATATCAACATGGATACCCGACTTCAGATAAAACTAATTCAGCTCCCCATCAGCCTCGTCTTCCTCTCTCTCTCTCTCTCTCTCTCTCTCTCTCTCTCTCTCTCTCTCTCTCTCTCTCTCTCTCAGGGCTGTCTGCTAAGCTTCTTACCTATGGGATTATTGGCAACGCTAGGTATTATATAGCTTCATTCATCTGGATGATGCGTTATTAATGTGTTGGGGAATGAAACCATCTGTAACGGCGGCAAGGGATGATGGAGGATGAGGGCAAGAGGCAGGAGAGACGGCTGGACAGGAGTTGTGGTGATGATGGTGTGTGTGTGTGTGTGTGTGTGTGTGTGTGTGTGTGTGTGTGTGTGCTACTACTATCTGAGGAGGTAGTTCGTGAATCACAGTGCGGCTTCCGTCCATCCAGGGGAACAACAGACATTAACTTTTATACTTTTTATACAATGACTGCCTCTGTACTTGGCCTTTAGAGACGTGACAAAGGCCTTTGACTCCGTGGATCATCAGGCACTGTGGAGCATACTATCAAGGTATGGATGTCATGACAAATACATCCATGTACTGAGGCTACTGCATGACGGCATGTCGGCCACAGTGCTTAGCAACAGTGGCTTTGAACCTGGGCCATTTACTGTAGAAACTGGGGTCAAACAGCGATGAATCATTGCACCCACCCTATTTGCCATCTTCGTTGCAGCCATACTCCACCTCACTGGCCAAGAGTTACCACAGGGGATCCCAATACTTTACAGGACTGACAGCAGGCTCTTCAACCTAAACAGGTTCAAAGCCAAGCGCTACACCAAGAATTCCACCATCAGGGAGCTGCAATACGCCCATTTTTATTCTATTTTTATTTTATTTAACCTTTATTTAACCAGAAAGTCCTTTGAGATTGAAATCTCTTTTTCAAGGGAGACCTGGCCAAGAAGGCACACCAGTTACAATTTAAAACAGAAAATACAGCATAGACAAAATCATACAGAGGAAAGGAACAGGTCACATGTGGCAGTTACATTTTTGAATTACATGACATTTTAACATGGCCTTAAATCATTTGGAATTCAATGATAACGCCATTGCAGCCCACTCCCCTGAAGACCTCCGGGGCATCCTAAATGCCTTTGCATTACAGAGCCCTGGGGTTGGCCTTGAACATCAGGAAAACTCAGGTTCTGTATCAACCACCACCCAACCAGCCATCACTCCAGCCCATCATCAAAGTGGATAACACCACTCTGGAAAGCATGGACAACTTCCCCTATCTTCCAAAGCCGATATAGACCCTGAGGTTAACCACTGCCTGAGCTGTGCCAGTGGAGCTTATGCCAAACTCAGGACAAGAGTCTTTAAAGAACAAGACCTGGGCTCAAACCCAGCTCCTGGTTTACAGATGTGTGATTCTCCCAACCCTGCTGTATGTAGAGGAGTCCTGGACCTCTGAACACCTGAGAGCCCTGGAACTATTCCATCAAAGAGCCTTAGGAAAAACCTTGAGGATCAACTGGGAAGAGAGACGTACAAACTCCAGCATTCTGGAGGAAACCATCATAATGCAGCACGGGCCCAGTCATCCGCATGTTCAACAACCGTCTCCCTAAGCAGATCCTGTACTCCCAGTTAAAAGAACGACAGCGAGCCTCTGGTGGGCCAAAGAAACGCTTCAAGGACAATATCAAGACCAGCCTGAAAAAGTTTAACATCACGTCCGGCGACTGGAGAAAAGCAGAGCAGGAAGGTGCAGCACACCACAAAACACAACTCCGCCGTGCCGCAGAGGAAAAGCGGCAACAGCGCAAGGGCAAACAGAGAAACACACCACCTCAATCTTCCAATGCCCACATTGCCGCAGAATCTGTGGATCCTGGATTGGCCTTTACAGCCAACTGAGAATCCATAAATAAGACGACCCGACAAAGAGGACAGTCTTACTCGTTCTGAGTGGCTGCTGAAGAAGGAGTGTGTACACTATGTAGGTATGGTGAGGTTTGTTTGAATAGACTTGACAGATAAATGATACTTAAGATCTTTGATTTTGCAGTTTTCCAGATGTGGAACAAAAAGGCATCAAGCTGAGCACAACACACACACAGACATGCAGGCATATACACAGTCTAAATGAGAAGAAAGGATAGTTAATTGCGGCTGTGTTACTGTAAGCCTTCTCAGACATGCATTACTCTGCAAATTTCCTGTCATAAAATATCCTTAGTTTATTATTCTTATCCTTCCCTGCCACTTTCAGACATGACATCTGTAACATTTCCATGTTCATTTATCTGTTAAAGTAATGGGATTTGGGAGATTTCGGACATGACTCTTTTCATAACCATTATCAAAACACCAAATGAGGGAACACAGTATGTATAGGTTGTTGGGTTCAAGTGCCAGAGACATGGAGACTAAACACCTTACGACACTTTGTTGATATTTTCCTTCATTGTCACCCATCTCTAGGTTTCTGTAACAGAAAAGCTCCATGCTGACTGTTCAAACATGGCAGGACCATTGCGTATGGAGCTACAACACTGTGTTAATTGATCAATCTTTAGTCAATAAGACAACAGAAAATAGTAACAAAATGTGTGTCAGAATTTCCCAAAGAGAAATCTTCAAATTGTTTTGTGGTCTGACCAACCCAGAATATTTATTTTACAATTTTATAAAGCAGAGAAAAGTCCTCAGATTTGAGAAACTGGGAGCAATTGTTGCGGATTCATTTTCTGTTGATCAAATACTTATTAAAAGTTAATAAAAGGGACATTAAGAAATAGAATCGGCTAACTTCGTAATAAAAAAATACACATTTTGCTTTCATTTGATTCCCATCACAATGAAGTCCAGTCTATTCAAACTAGTGCTGAACGATGTTGTGTTTTAGCATCGACATCGTACGGAGCCCCCCTGGGGTCAACTGAGAAAAAAAAACTAAACCGTGCGCACAGAATAAAAATCTGTTCCCTTGGTTTTATAAACTGTTCGCACGGATTCATAATCTGTGCCCTCGGTTTTATAAATGTGAGAAAAGTTAGAAAGATCTTCACAGATTCTAACTTCCGGGATCAATTACTCTATAGTGAAATGATATAAAATCACAAATGACGCATCTTTCCTAACGTAGTAAGGTTAACAACAAGCTAAAAACTAATTTTCATCAAAATAAGCCTTACCTCAACCTGGAGAAATAACACTTGTCTGTAATAGCAGCCAGCAGTGCTTAGGGACCATTTATAAACTACAACAATGACACAAAAATATTTATTAATTTAATGATTAAATAAGGTAGCGTTTCCAAACTTATTTTTTTAAAGTACGTGCTGTAGTACAACTAGCAGGAGACAAGTTATAATTGAGATAAATTCAGAGAAACTTATTTAATCATTAGATTATTAATATTTTTGTGTAGGTGTTGTATTTTGTAGACGGTCCCTAAGCACCACCGGCTGCCACTAGAAACCACTGTTATTTCTCCAGATTGTAGGACGGCATCGTTTTGATGAAAATGAGTTTTCATCTGCTCACACCCAAAACTCTCTGGCAGTCCGGTAGCTAAAAATGGGCAAAATGACAAAGAGGACCCACCGCAAAAAAAAGAGGGTTTCATACCAAAAAGAAAGTCAAAATCAGCTATTTGGGACTATTTCCGAAACAAAAAGAAGCATGTTGACCAAAAACAGGTACTTTTTTTGGAGTGTTATAAAGTTGTGGCCACAAAACAAGGGAACACCACAAATTTGTCTGATCACTTTAATTGGCACCACAAAGCTCTTTACGATGAATACAAAGTCAAATTTGGATTTCAACCAAAACAAAAATCAATATGTGGTACCTTTGCCAGTGTGACACCTAACCACAAAGGCTCTCAACGACAGAAAAGAATAACAGACGCAATAACGTTTCATATCGCCAAGGACATGTTGCCATTACACATCGTCGCCAAAGAGTGATTTAAGAAAATGATCCGAACGTTTGACAAGCGGTAATTTATACCATCAGGGATAGTGCACATATTTCTCCCAAGTTGCGATAAAAGAGCTGTATTAAAAAAATGCAAATCCAAGATTGACAAGTGGAATACTATGCAGCTACAACAGGACAACAGAGCCCTACAGAAGTCTGACAGTCCATTTCCTCACAGAGGACTTTGAAATAAAAAGTCACTCTTTGCAGACGGCATTTTTCCCAGATACAGGATACATACTCCTAAGTAATACTCTGTTTTAGAACTTTTATACAAAAGGTTTTACAGTTTTATTCAAACTTTATATGTTTAGCCATGATTATGATGACCAACACAGTTTTACTTCAGCACTTCGGCTAAGAAAAGTTGACTTAAAAACCAAAGCTTGTGAACCAAAATGCTGTTTTATAAAAAATAGTTTAAGTTATATTTGTATACACCAATCAGGGGGTTGGTGTGAAGCTGCTGTTTTATTTAAAAATGTGTACTGCTTTTCTGTTTACAGAAATAATTTATATTTTTGGAATAAAATATTAAGTGACCTTTTCGTCACTTGTAATGAAGCTTCTTTATTAGTGAAATTATTAATACCATAAAATAGTAATTATTGACTTTATCCTGGATTGCTGGCCCTCAATAGATATTGTTGGAAAAAACAATATTGCAATGTAATTTTTTTTCCCCCAATATCTTGCAGCCCTAATTCAAACTCTACATTTGTCATTCAGATGACATAAATTGAAGAAAAAGAAAATATCTATTGCCTCTGTAGCAAAACTGCCAAGTACTGAAAGGTGACACTGACTGCTTGGTCAGAACACTTGTCTTCTCATTCTT
>NC_045734.1:23615377-23622212 GCF_008692095.1 Etheostoma spectabile | reverse complement strand
GGAAAAGTTCTTGTATGGAATGTTTGATAAAATACTGAATACTAGGAGCCATTTTATGCAGAATACTGTACATTGCGTGCTGGTGATAAACCATCAAAACACTATTAACTTGACAATGCAATTATCCATTTGTCCTATTAAATATATTACTGTAATGGAACTTGCTCTGCTCTCATCTGCTCAGCAAGAGTCAACATACTTGGCAGGTCTGTGAGTCATGCCAGTGTGTTTTCTGCTGTATTTGTAGTATTTTTAACATCCCGACACTTGCTGAATAGTTAAATAGCTATTCCCCGTTTACACTCAGAGAGACAGTGGAGGACAGTGAGAGAGACACAGAGACAGGCTACTGCCTGAGCTGTCAACAGATTACAAGGATACCACACTGAAGAGGCCTGCAGTACTTTCAGCACCTGTGCTAGAAGTGTCTGTACTGTGATGTTTGAGCTGCTATGGCTACCTGAACCTCGGTCTACAAACAATACGTGGTCTTTTTAAGGTCTTGATATGTTGCATTTGAAGAGGATCAGCTCAGTAAAATAACATGACAGGGTTCTAATTTTTTAATTTTTATTTTGAAGGATGGTGTCATGTATACAAATTACACGTCAACATCAAAGTGTGTCTGGGTTTTCCTTGTGTCTCTTTCAAGTCTGAGATGCATACTTCCTCCCTCAGATCGCAATATGTTACCACCTCTCTAACGGCACTTGAAAAAGAAGCTCTCTGTTTGCTAAATCATGACAGGACGGACTGATGGGCAGGCTCTACTTTACTTTTCCCTCACTGCAGGTTTTACAGAGTAAATCTTTATTGATGTAATGATTGGGACGTTGGAAATTTCAAATAGCACAGTGCATCTTCTGGGTGTCTCCTGACTGTAATTACGCATTTTCAAAGGTCTGTTTAAAGCAGAATGGCTCACACCCCGAGACAATTTACTTTCGGGGAATGCCAATTTAACTGCCAATTACCAATGCTAAAGTGGCTTTACTATGATACAAAAACCAGCACAGACAGTGACTGGCACATAAAATGGCACTGGAAAAAGCGACATTGCCTGGAACACAATGTGAAGATAAAAAACATGTGGGAAAGATGAGCAAGGTGGTTTTGTTACAAGGTGAATGAAAAGACTTTGGGGGAATGAAAAAATGAGAAGGTTGGACTTCAAAAAATGGAGTACAAGTAGGGCTGGGTATTCTTTTAAAAAACTCAACTCCGTCAAATACACCGTGCTGGACTTGACTCACAGGTTGTATTCGCTGCGGTAGTAGGTTCATCACACTCCACATTAGATGGAAAGCTTGTGGTACTTGTCTGCAAGCAAAACCATAAAGTCATTTCTTTTTTGATTTAGGTCCTAAAAGGATTGAAAACACGTATCATTTGACTGAAAAGGTTTCAACACAACTTGGTACTAAAGCTGGAGATTAATTGATCAGCTGTCAACTATTAAATTAATTGGCAAATAATTTGATAAGCGATTCATGGTTTGAGTGATTTCTTTTTTTAAGCAAAAATTATCTGATTCACGTTTCTTCATTGTGTAATTCTATACATTTTCTAGTTTGTCACTCCTCTTTGACAGTACATCATCTTGGGCTTTGGAAAACAGTGAACATTTTTTACAATCTGACATTTTATAGACCAAACAACTAATTGATTAATTGAGAAAATAATCAACAGATTAATCAACAATAAAAATAAACGTTAGTTGCAGCCATACTTTGTACTGGGTTGTTTTGGTCAGTACCTTAAAGATACTGTGTAGCCATACCGAGCCTTAAGTACAAGGCACAACCTACTCATACACTGTACATTTGGAGGCCCATGTGGATACATTTTCCAAAAAACTAGTACATTTTGACACACAGGCTGTGAATTTCGATTTCAAACAGTTCATTACAAACCAAATACTTTATTTATTCCAATGTTCAAACTGGGGAAAAGGAAATTGAACTGTGTAACTATAAATGTGTATGTGGGTGTGTGTTTGTGTGGAGCTGCTTCCCTGCATCCACGTATGGACATCATTTTGGGTGTTTGTGTGAGTCAGTAGCACTGTGATCATGGACACAGTGGGATGAATCACATTGTGGTTGTGGTGGTGGTTGGAGAATAGAATGGTAGCAACAATGGATTTCAGCAAAGCTCCCAAATGCAAAACATATGTACAGTGCATTGTTAATTGTACTGTACATGATTAAAATTCCAACGTCAATCCCAGCATGACTGAAGCGTTTCCAAAGTTCCCGTTAATGTTGATTCGGACAGTCTTTGACAAACATCTCAGAGCTCATTTATTTGCATTCAATAATGAAAAACAGCCTCAAAGACTTCTATTGTAATTAGTATAAGTTGCTACCACCATATAACAATAATTGTTATCTGAAGTTACATGAGAACATTAATGTCTGGCTTTTTACAGACACATATGGGAAACCCTGCAAAGCTGAATTCTTCCATTTTATGCTTCCCTACATTTAGCGCTTCTCTCTTCTTCTCTCTCAACACATCTTCTGTCATACCCAAACTATTTAAGTACCTGGCAATGTTTTTTTTCTTTATCCGCAGCAAGTGAGACACTGTGAGAAAATACTTGTGGGGAACATCTTTAAAATAAAATATAATGTAAGCATGTCATGTATTTATTATCACTTTACTGTGGAAACATGTAGAAAAAAAACTCAGAAAGTGCATTCTCAGATGGATTGTAAGCTTTTCCATTAGGAAAAGTGTACATCAGAGGTAATATTATACGTAATACCATGACTAAGAGGGAAACTCTTTGCAACATGTGTGAGCTGGACACCCGCCGGGCACAACGGGATCATGACAGTATACGTCTACCGCCGGCAGATGGAAAGAAACTGCTGACAACCAGATGTGGATTTTGGAGTCAGACGCTATTTCAAAGCTTTACTCATTCTCCTGCTGAAAGTAGGTTGGTTTAATTCTGGCACATTAACAGTTTTTCACACCATCACCAGGACCGCCTTAATAAGCACCTATTAATAATAATTGTGATGCTATCTCCTGTAATAATCTGATGTGAGGCAAAACAAGACAGACTAATAATAAGTATAGGACATTTTTATGGGGAATATGCAACAGGTAGCCACAGCCGAGACTTAACACTCACAGCTAACATAATGCCATTGATGTGATTATTTCCAGATACATAAGGCAGGGGCGATGTGAACAATAAGCTGTGGTGTCTGTTGGACTTGAGAAGAAAACATCTTGGCAGCATTTCCCTCAAGAGACACCACAGGAGACCACTAATGACAACTGTAGCCCCTGCCTGCTGGCATCACAATAACACATCCAACGCTATGCATAATATTTCAATCCAACACAAGTTATTACCCAGAAATTCTGCTATTGTCATACTGTAGCTTCTGGCTCATTCTATTCTGGATCAAAGTGCTGCTATCCCTTCTCTCAGGCGTGGTGCCTCATATAGCATCAGTTGGCGCCTATGCGTCACACTTAGTTAGGCTGGACATCTCTGTCTTGCCAAGTCTCGCGCACACACACAAGGGGAGAAAGAATTAAAATGCAGTGATTAACCAGTTGAGGGAATGCACGGGGCCCAGGGCGCCCAGTTGAATGTTAAAAGTCTGGGGGCCACAGAACTGTGGAGAGCCGGTTGATAACCATACAGGCAGGCAGCAGGCGAGCTGACTGGCTGGTGTACGGGCTGGCATACAGGCTGTGTGAAATGCCTCAAGCTGATGGAGGGATGAAAGCTTTTCTTTGAAAAGGTCATGGGTGCAGATCCACAGTGTGTTTTAACAGTGAAACACATGGACCAACCGGTGTTGACGCAGTGTGAATAGGTTCTGACACAACTGATCCCCAGCTCCTATTAAGTCACTGCATTACTAATGTACGGAGAAGGAATATTGCAGTAATTCTGTTCAGCAAATAATAACAATAGCCTAAAGTGTTATATCACTAATGTGTGTCCCTGCAGGACTATTACAGGGATATTAAAGTGATTTTTCTTCAGAGGATTCTTTAACTGTCGGGAAATAGACTCAAATATGTCCCGTCCTTTTGCATGACTTTGTGCTGTGGAGATGCCGGCAGGTGGGACACACAGCCCTACCAGATGAAGCGAGTGAGTCACTGTGAAGTCTGCAAAGGAGACAGATGATACAGTGCACGGCTCCGAGTGACTGACTGAGCGTAGAGGCCACAGTGTATCACACTATATCAAAGCCGGTTATCTACTGGTTGCATGGTGGCTAAGGAGTAGGCTATACTTGAATGGCTGGCAGCTTTGCGAAGGGAAAGCACTGCATGCTTGCCAGGAAACAACTGCGTCCAATTTCTTTAGGGCAGCCTATTGCTTGAGAGACCACGCAAGCAAGAAGCTTAATTTTGGAGAATTTAATTGCAGAGATCAGGTTGTGAAAATTAATTGCACGCTGCGCAGAAGCACTGTACAAATTACATGACCCGCTCAGTGTGTAGCCTCCAAGGCCAGGTGGAAGCAGTCAGTAGTCTACAAATACACATTTACATTTTTGGGAGCAAATTCGGAAATGTTCAATGGGCAGTGCATGGTATCAGCTCCTCTACTACTGAATGGAGACAGTTCCACAGGCTTCCACATTAACTTAATTTATTAATTGGATCTGTATGTTTGCTGCATGTGGCTCCACAATCACATCTATCTTGACCTGTGTGTCTCAGGCTGCCACCAATACAACGGTTTGTGTTTTCACAGACGTGACTAATCTTTGTATCAAAAACAACTCTGAAAATTCCGTTATGTTTCAATTTAACCTCGCACAGACAGTGCTGCTGAGCCATGCAGCTACTGTATTTGACTATAAATACCAAATGGACCATGACAGGTATGAGCTACAACTCAGTGACTCCTCAGCTACTATCTTATGGAAGGATTTGCCCTGTTGTGCTATCATTCTGCCCCGGAGTGAACTAACATGCTGAGTTCAGATTTCATACTCAGCTTTGGCATTTTAATCTGGGCAGAAGTGCGTTCATTTTAACGGCGCAATGTGGCTCCTGTCTTCAGCAAGGATTCAGCTGAGGATGCTCGGAGTGAAAAGGGCTCGCTTGCATCTGTCTTGCTTCAGACAGGCTATCATTTCCCTACAAGGCAGCCTCCGTTCAAGTGACAACAGTCAAACATTCACTAATTTTGAGGCCCGGCCGTGTGCCTGTGTCCCTAAAACGCAAACTGAAGATGTTTTGAACTGCCTGCCAACCACTCAGCGCTTCATCCCTGGCAAGACAGTCTATTTTTTTTAACGGGGATATGACATGAATACGTCGCTAGCGTATCTGTCTTACCGGCTGCTGTATGTGGCGAGACGTCCCCTTCCCAGGCGGAGGAAGATGCTGCCGCGGACGCTGGACCCCGTGCTGGAAATAGTCGTTGCCAGCGGCTTTGTTGCCTGCGACCCGGTCCCTCTTCTCCCGCACATTTGAGCCTCCGTTTTCCCTGTCTTCGCCGGAGTCGAGGCTGCTGAAGTTCCACACAATTAGCGTCTGCACGAGCAGCACCGTGAGGGCTGCTATCAAGGCGGACCGCGACCGGCGGGCCAACCTGCGTGCACACAAGCCGCCAACCATCTTCGCACCGGGCTGTACGGAGCTGGAGGACCGTCCGCTCTGTGCAGCGCGACGGGAGGAAGCAGTGGAAGTAGAGGGAGGACGAGGAGGAGGAGGCTGAGGAGGAGGAGGAGGGAGCGAGGCTGAGCTTTACGGTGGCGGAGGCGAGGAGGAGCGTCGAGAAGGAGAGGCACAGGGCCCCCGTGTGGTGAAAGTATGCGAGAGGCTGTTGTGATGCTCCAGGCTATAGGCCTACCACTCACTGTCTGTTCTCTCTGTGAGTGCATGTTTGAGGAGGAATTAGAACCTGAATGTTAATTTCCAAGAGAGAATTCTGATAATGACCGAATAGGCTACCCTACCTGTATATGAAATTTATAATGCGTAGGCTATAGGCCTAGCATGATTACAAGCCATAGACCATAGAAAGGACTTACTGATCCCAACGTGGGCGTAGCCAGGAATTCTGGGTCCCTTGCCCTCATGTAAGATTGCCTCGCACCATTTAACTAACTCAAACATCCTAATGAAATGTTTGTAGAGCTTCTCTAACTTTGGAAAGAGTATTTCAATTTTTCACCCCACTGGCTAGATCCCAACTGTAATCCAATAAGAAAATGAACTTGTTCTTCCCGGCCTCCCTGGATGTAGCCTGAGTTACAGCTGTGTGGTGGAGCCAGTATGAATTCAGAAATCCCTGGTTGGGTGTGCCTGGTCATTTGTTCTTGGTCCTTTGCAGGTAATGGTTAGGTGGCACTGTCTCACCCAATGCTAGAAGCTACTATCAGTGCTACCACTTCACTTGGTAAAACTCCTTTTTGCGTTTAGTTTCCTTATCCCCCACCCCAACATCTCATATTTACATATCCGTTTCCCCATTTTACACAGTGCCACATACTTTGTTTAATTTTATGCAGTGTAATGACAATTTTAAAGTCATTAAATCTCCTCCAGTAGGGATTTTTCACAGCACATTCGACATGTAATAAAGAAATACAGTGATTATTTGACTCCTTCACAACTGTAATTGAGTTTATTACACCTTAGTGCTTCAACAAACCGCATGTTCAATCTTTTTGCTGCCACTTAACATGATTACAAAGATGCTACTCAAACAGGTGGTCTCCTTGGATTTGTAACTGGACTAGATCCTATGAAATAATTTTTGTAGCAAATAGGACCCCTTGTAAATTAATACACGTAAAGAGCCAAAGCACGTTTACATTTCATACATATATATATA
>NC_045734.1:23602485-23615367 GCF_008692095.1 Etheostoma spectabile | reverse complement strand
TATATATATACTGTATAAAAAATCCTTCATCAAATTATACATATGTAGATCAGTCTGTTTGTCTCTTGACTGGACATGATTATTAAGAAAAACTACAAGGCGTCTTAAAATTATGATGTCATTCATACTGAGAGGAATCTGTCTACCACTTGCTGAGAGTTAATGTAGGTATAGCTTAATTAATTAAAAGAAATTGTTGGTTATTATAGCTAGAGGATGATGATGTTGATGCTGCCATCCTTAGACCATGAAGTTATTAAATTAATAAGAAAAACTCCTGACAATAATCTTAAACATTGACATCCATGTCCCAGAAATGCTTGTTACTAACCTAGCTCTGGGGAGTCATTCCCCGGATTCCTTGTGTTCTTTTTCAAGGTTTCTGCCGGAAAGGGAGTGTTTCCTCGCCACTGTCGCACAGTTGCTTGCTCTGGAGGGAACTACTAGAACTGTTTGGTCCTTGTAAATTAGTATGGTCTAGACCTACTCCATCTGTAAAGTGCCTCAAGATAACTCTTGTCATGACTTTATACTATAAATAAAATTGAATTGAATTGAACTTATGAATCAAGAAATTCTTAGTATAAAGAAAAGTAGGACCTATGCTCTACCTACAGAATGAAGTGCTAAAACTTACAGCTAAGTCCACAGTGCTGTGAAGGAGGGTCTGGCTAGTCCATGTAGCATTCCGAGATGGGTGAAAAACGTGCTTGGTTCATTGGCATTTCTTCAAACCAATCACAATTGTCTTAGGCGGTGCTAAGCTCCAAGCGGAGCTACAGTGCCGCTGCAAAATAGACTTGGGAAAATAACCTCAGGAAGGTACTTGCGTATGTTCAAAAGTTGTTTTAGTTGTGCAACAGAGAACTCAGATTCCACAGTCCAGCTAGCTGTCTGGATTTAAACCGCTGTTTAGACGACAGTCTATAATTCAATAATTCCAATAATTTCCCCAAGAGCAAGTATGTAGTGCAACAGTGGTGAGGAAAAACTTATGGATAAGGACTAGAGTGATAGTCTACTAGTAGAGTAGCTCAACTGGTAACGCGTGCACCCCATGTACCAAGGCTCAGTCCTTATTGCAGCAGTCCGGGTTCGAGTCCAACCCGCGGCCCTTTGTTGCATGTCACCCCTCTTCTCTCTTCCCCCTTTCCTGTCTTCATCTACCCTATCAAATAAAGGCCAAAAAGCCCAAAAAATAATCTTAAAAAAAGCTCTCCCAAGCACTGAATCAGCCAATCACAGACCACCAAAGGTTTTGTGTTAGGGCTGCATCACACCATTCATCATGGTTCAGTGCACACCTCTGAGAGCCCACTCATCATGCATTATCTCCACTGTGACATATCCTTCAACATATTGAAGGTCAGGGATAATTATCTGCGGGCTCGTCACTAAGAGCGACACCTTTCACATTACGTGTTGACATTTGATCCATTGTTTGTATAAAACATTAGTGCATGTTTAAAGTCTGAACACACTACACCAATCTCACCCCATGAGAAAACTATAGTCCTCACTATGCTGAGTGACAACTGTGACACTGTGATATTGATCTAAAGGCTTTGAGCCTGCTAATGGCAAGTTCCACCAACTGTAACGTTGGTTCGCCTAATCACCCACAACAGACATTTGTGTGACGTTAAGGTTACAATTTCATCGGCTTTATATTCAAACAAGAACTGAAGCTTTTAATGAAGGCTGCTGCACTGTTGGAGGAGTGTTTTCCATTTACCAAGATCTGACACACAAGGGATGGTTACATCAGACTCTGTGTTGGTATATGAAAGAAGAGACTGCCTACACCAAGCGTTTATCGTTTACTCTGTGGTGGTGAATAAGTGATTGAGCTTTAGGCTACTTAAGTCTGCAGATAGGATAAATTACTATTAGCCAACAAAAAAGCCATATTTAATGAGGTTTGAACTGACTGTAGAAGACAAACAATTGATGTATTCTCTATTGCGTTTGTGACACGTTTAAAAAGGTACACCTTGGCTAACTCAGCTCCCTACGAATTTGTGGCACAGTATTATTTTAGACTTAAGAAAGATAATACACTCAATACTTCGTTTAATAATGCTAAAGGAACACACTGACACTTGTGGAAGCTATTCATGGTCAAATGTTTTTTCATTGAGGGGAATAAATAAGATTGTAGGGTGACAGCAGACAGCAGACAGCTTTCTGACACATTGATAGCTGGTTACATGTTGAATGACTGGCAAAATAAAGTAATTGGGGGTCAGAAAACAAGAAAATTGCTAGATGCTAATTTTGACAACAGACAAAAGTTTAGCTTTTATCAACCCTTGGAATGGGAAGTGAGTTATATACTGTCTTGGCTGCTGAACCACAGAAAAAGAAATTGTGAGCACTGCACTGTGACATTTTATCACCAGAAATGCCGCAACTGACACGCAGACAAAGCGTAGTATGCAAAGCCCAAAACAACAGCTCTATAGGAGACAATGGCAGATATTTCTGAGTGCTCTGACCTTGTGGTTCTTAAATTGGCAAGGCAATTAGGCATTCCTGCCTTTTTACAATAGCAGTTCATTTTCAACTTAACTGTGTGTTAAGCTTATCCCTGTACATTTCTCCCATATTAAAGAGTTGGAAAAAGAAGCAATCGAGCACGTCTATCCAAACTTCAGGCAAAATGAGGGAGAGCAATTTGTTCATGTCACCCCATTTTACAAGCCATCGCATCGTGGGCATATAATGCTGCTGGATTGCAGTGCTTGTCACAAAGTAGAGTTGCTGAAGTATTCTGTTATCCATGTCCAAGTGTTTAGTTTGTATTCTCATCACACTGCATTCATAAAGTCTTTTGGCATTTGAATTGCAGAACAATTTATTAACTTGGTGGTATTTCTGTAGGCAAACAGAGCCAACGCTACAGAGATAAGGCTACAGACCACGGGATAAATGTTGCGTTGCATTTCAAAATGTCTATATGCTTACAGACACTCCAGATATTTGAGAATCTTATAAATGTTAATTCTTACTTCATCTGGGAGAGCGAGGGACAGAAGGTGAGAGAGAACTGTGAAGTTGCTAATTACAAAAAACAAAACAAAAAATGAGAAAGAGGAAGAGAGGAATGATGGAGGAGATGCAGTCACTGCCATTAATGAGAGCAAAATGAAAGAAGAGCAAGATGAAGAATGGTTAAAATGTAATTGGAAAGTAGGGGTTTTAGTTAGAAAATGGGAGATAGAATAGAAAAGCATAATCAAAGCGTGGCAAGCACGCCTATAGGTCTACTAAATTAGTGAAGAGCAAAAGAGAGATAGATGAGGACAAAGTCAAAGGAAGAAAGAGCAGATAAACTAAACAGTTTATGAACTCAAAGAGATTAAAGAAGGAAAATAAAATGAGACGGAGAGCAGCTCATGCTCCTCTGGTAGCAGAGCCATGTCTTTCCCTCTCATTAGTTGTAGCTAGCTCTGTTGCTTAGGGGACCAAGTGGGCTGACTGTCGCCCTGACAATGGTTACCATTCCCTGTGGCACAAGTGCTGATTTTAATTAGAGTCAACCTCTTTCACTCGGAGAGACGGACACACACAAACACGCATACTGACCAGAGTAGCTCGCTTGGAGATTCAAGCAAGTATGCACCTGTTCTCACTGACACCCTGGGCGGAGTCTTCTGAGCTACAAATAACAGCGAGACAGACAGGTAGAGAACGAGACAGATGAGCAGGCAGCTGGTGGAGTGAGTCTGGGACAGGAGAGAGGGGGAACTAAGGAGGACTCTGCACAACATGACTGTTAAAGCCTTAGGCGTCCTGCTTAGGACACTTTAATGCATTCAGTGTTTTATGTAATCAGGCAGGGTGCTGACTGGAGTTCAGTAGAACAGCGAAACACAGCAGCAGACAGGTGTCCTTGACAGTGATGCCCCGCGGGACCAGAGAGAGCCTTTTTTCTTCCGCAGCAATACAACAAGAGACCCAAACAGCACATGTGGATTGTACATGGCGGATGCTACTGTACACTGTTTTTTACATAACTGCATAAAAAGCTACTAAAAGTTCAAGCTGATATAAGTCATCTCAGAAATGTAATTGCTCTTGAGTTCGAGACCTGTTGGTTCTAGTAAAGAATTGAACATTCGCTAAACACTGCCCAAACAACAATTGTCTAATCATGGCTTAGTACTGTAACTAACTAGACACAGTTAAGCTTTGGATTTCTCCACATGTCGGAACTGTGTGCACGGTATTGTCATTTGTTTGTTCCATCCGCTTTAACCTAAGCTGCAAACGTTAGAATGCCTAGCTAACTAGCTTACTACCCAGAAGTATGTTTTTTTCAAGCAAACATGCAGAGGGGTTGCAGGTCAAGAAAAAAAAAAAAATAGTCCCACCATGTGGGAGCCAATATGTCCCTATATTAGAGTACTGTCAGGTCTATTAAGTCAAGAACAATGCGGACAATAAAAAATGCTTTAAGAAATTTTATTAGCTAAATTACGAATTCAATTTGGTGTTATGGCTCTGTTCAAAGGAGTCCCCTGACCTTTCATGAGTACCATGAAAGAGTAGAGAACCCCCCCCCCCCACACACACACAAACAGACCATACCTGGTAATCCTCAAACCGAGAGGTTGGAATTAAGTAGCATTTAGATAATGAACATTGGTTTTAAGAGTGTTTTTTGTACTAAAATGTAAACAGATAACGCACAAATTTTCTAATTTGTTTATTGTCTAACCAATCAGGGAGCCAAGCATATAGCAATCTGAGCATCAAGAATATAATAATCAACAGCATGTCAAAGGTAATGTTCGTATGCAGCAGAGGTCCAACAAACCCTGGCTTTAAGGGTTGAAAACAGGAGCAGATCAGCTGCTGTAGTCGAGGCCCCTATGCACAGGGAATGAACCGTAAAACGGTTCAGAGGTAGTCTGCAGAGTTGGCAGAGGAGGCGTGGGTGAGACGTAAACCAGGCCCTGGACAGAGGTTTCCCGTTCTGAGTGACAACAGCAGCTCCTGTGGACCAGCACGAGGAAGGCTCCTCAAATAGGTCAGCATTGAAGATAGACAAAAGACAGTACTTTGAACCGTATCTATGCTATTGCCGATACTATCCATGTTGGAGTGAAACAAGGTGAAATGCTGATTAATTGAAACATCTGAAATGGTGAGATCAGGATTTGGTCAAAGGATTAAGTGCGTGAAATCTTGCAACCCCTCAGAAAAACCAAAGAAAGCTGTGAGAATTACTGATTCCAAAATTTGATCTGTGTAAGGCCCAAAACTTCACCCTTTCCTCACTTTGGAGGTAATTGTTAGATAAAAAGGTACTGTGAAAGGGAGACGTTGATCATTGCCTTGAGGTGACACCATTTTAAGGCCCTTCAGCAAGAGCATATGGATGAGTTTTACAGAAACTCATAGTGGATGGATCCAGGCAGCGTAGATGGAATTGGATTCCAGTGACCATAATTTGGATGGAAGAAGGTAGCAATTGTATTTTAGACTTAAAGCAGTGTACTATGATAGCACTAATATGATATATTGACAGGCAGAGCGGCTACAGATAAAGTAGCACAAAAATTGTTTTCCAGCCTAATGTTTACCCAAGAGAATTTTTGCTACAACAATAGAATATTCTAGTTAAATTCAATTTTATTCATAGTATCAAATCATAACAGCTATCTAAAGACACTTTACAGATAGAGTAGTCTAGACCACACTAATTTACAAGGACCCAACAATTCTAGTAATTCCCCCAAGAGCAAGCATTTAGTGCAACAGTGGTGAAGGACAACTCCCTTTTAGGAAGGTAAGTTCGGTCAGACCTAGGCTCTTGGTAGGCAGTGTCTGAAGGTGCCGGTTGGTGTGATGTAAAGTGGTGAAAACAGTCACAATAAAAGATAATGGAACAGTGACTACAAATAGTAGTTGTTGTAGTTCATGGCATAGCAGGGCACTGCAGGGGGCAACAGGATGTAGCAGAGTATAGCAGGACGTAGCGGGGTACTGCAGAGCATGGCAGAATGTGGCAGGGTGTGCAGCAGGACCACGGTGACAGCTGCAACCATGCTTTATGTGCCACCCTAATCCAAGGAACATGCTGGGGAAAAACAAAACAACAAAAAACAAACATAAGGACTCTACATAAGGACATAAGGAGCTAGTGAAGCTGTTGAGGATCCACTGCTGGTAAAATGAGTAATAATTTCACCAAACACTTACAAACCATCATCTTTGAATGATGATGTTGACATCCGGAGAGGCATTCTCCGCAGGCCGAGTGTAGGCTAATCAATGGTGTCGATATGCCAGGAATCAATCAACATTGACAGCAATGGAAGTAATGCCATCAGCAGGGTAAGCAAAACCAGACGTTGGGTGCCAGAAAAAAGCATGAGTTTGATGTGCAAACTAGAACCAAGTTGTATCAATGCAGTAGCAAGTCTTTAGGAGCAACTAAAGCAGCAGTAGTTAGAGCAAAACTAAGCAGCAAGCAGTTAGGAGCAAGCTAAAGCAGATTTAAGTAGCCATTTTGCAGCGAGGGGAGTTGACCAGCGCAGCTGATGCAGATTAGCTGCTGTTGTTGGCCAATAGCGGGTAGCAGCGTCATGACTGCTTGGCCTGCTAGAACTGGTGCACACACAGCCATCTGAAACAGTTGTTACCTCATGCACTCACCTTTATTTTCTTTGGCATTTTTTCTTTGGACACATTCAGTACATGCTTTTGTTTCAAACATTTACTAGTGACAAATAATTTACAGGATTTAGTTGACCAAAGTACGAAAGTGTCTTATGTAGTGAGCACATTTAGTTACTTTTTATTATCTGTTTCTTTCTCATAACTTATTTCTGTTGAGCTCACTGGTGTTGGAGGTCCTCCCTCTGGAATGGTACTATGCAGTCTGCTGGGCAAAAGGGTGGTACTTGAACCAAGAGCTGCTTTATAAGGGAGGCAGCCAAATTGAAGGAGCTTCTTACTTCTTGCTTGATTTATTAAGGTAAATCATGGAAAGTATGTAGCTATCATGAGCATATTTAACAAGTTGATGGGTGTTTCTTTTTAAAAATATTCATCTGGGAACATTAAAATGTCAGCCTACCGACTTATTGAGTTTTAGCGTTAGTATTAGCATACACTAGTCATACAGCTGATGAAATGTGCAAGCAACAGTCTCAATTTCATCTGACAAAGGTGGGGCAGAAATTTTTATTTCATTTGCTTGTCTGTAAAATTGAAAGACCCACTGTTCAAAAAATGTTTTGGTGATTTTGTTGGTAATCTGCCACTGTTGCCTGTATGCCATTCTACAACATAAAAGATTAGTAGGCCTACTTGTCACTCTTCTGTGTCCCTGAGCACCAGCCACCACAGTCAGGGGTCACAAAAGTCACAGCAAAGTTATTAAAAGGTCAGGGTGTTGATTCAAATTATTCCCACAGTGTGTGACACATCCTTGATGTGACAGTGCCATTAGCACACTGGTGACAGCTTGCTGTTGTGATTGGCTCATTTGGTAGCTGTGCCCAGTGATCTGAAGGCAGTTACCTTATCCCATATGGCGAGAGGCTGTGTGTTAGTTTCCACTGGCACATGTGCACATACGCGTGAATGTGAGCGTGTTTCCTGAGGAAATGGATGTATTCCTGGATACCAGGCTTTTCTCACATCAGACAGCTTATCCTGGAGGAATACGGCACTTCTTATCATGTACAAAGCTGAAATAACCACCAGGGAAAACAGACCATCCAGTACAATGTGAAGCAGCAGCTTCAAAAGGGCAAATGGATGAAGAAAAATGAAGCCAGCAGAAAGAACATTTTAACAAGACATGCATTACCACTATATATTTTGTAAAGTGGAAGCCCATCAAAAGATGTAAACACATCTTTGCACATCACAGTGGTGTTTTTTGATGTGCTTTTTGGAATGTGTTTGGTTTCCACATTTGTAGTATTGAGGGGTTTTATGCACCTTAGCAGAAGTAATCTAATTGCCATAGCAACCATTTCTGCTCCCAATGTTACTGTAACTATCACGTTAATAGAAGGTCAGGACATTACTGTTACAAATCTATGAGTTTGTTGCTAAGCAACAAAAACACAGCATGTTGAGTACGCTAGCAAACACTCACACTTTTTGTTAAGTGATTAAATTTTCTTGTTGACTTTCTTGGATAACAATATTTATATTTGGCTTGCTATACATGGTCAGATCAGCGCAGCTAATTTTTAGTATTCTCCTATTGATGCTATCAATCCACCCAGTGTGTTTGCTTTATTTAGAATCTCTACTCTAGGTCTATCTTACCTAGTATTTCTCGAAACTGGGGACACACGACTAATGTCTCAGGTGCATCGGCACAATTACACATTTAAGTTGCTTTATGAAGAATAATACTTGCATGGTGTTAAGAAATAATACACCATGGGAGCAGTGTAGACAGCGTGCAGACTTTCTATTTCCTCTATCCTCCACCTGTGAGAATGTGAGATTCTTCCTTTTTTATGTTTTGACTTTATTTCACACTGTTAGAGAGCTTCTGGTGGCATTGAAGAGGCACAACAAAACTGCCTGCAAAGTGAGAGAACACATGCACACAAAATATCACACAATCCAGTCCATGCAGAAATAAGCTTATTTTGAAATGATTTTCACTGAAATAATAATGTTAAATAAAGGTATTTTTAGATGATACGTTACTCAAGGCAGCAGTATTTGAATGAGGGGATAAGGAAGAATTAGGATCATGGCCTTGAAAATAAAAGGGCGTCTCTAGTTCCTTTCCTGTATAATTTAATTTGTGGTGGGGGAACATAATCATATGTAATCTGTGCTCATTTAAAAAATGTAATGAGGCTCGACTGCAAATACATCAGTGGATCAAGTCTTGTCATGTGTTAAAGGGTGCTGTGATAGGAAGCCAGTAAAACTACACTGGTACAATTCTTTGTCAATGCTCAGTTGAGAGAAAATGAACATTTTAATTCTAAAATCATACATATCTACATATACATCCATTTTACAGTTTAGATGGGTTTAGTCAAAAACGCTGCAAAATCAAAGCTTACATTTGTCCCTAATACTAGCAGTCAATAGGTAGTGTCATTTTTTTTAACAGGGCATAACTACAGTAAATTTACAAACAAAATGTACAATCTGAACAGACCTGCGATAATTATGACTACATGACCATAATTTTCAGAGTGACTGAAGCCATCCACAGTTGTGTTTTGTTCTAATATTGATATTGAGTTGTTCTTTCTCCTTGGTGTGAACAATTCTTGTCCATAAAATACTTTTTTGAATTCAGGGGATCACCAAAGTCATTAGCATTAATCATCTGAGAACCAGGAATGTCTGTACAAATGTTTGTGCCAATCCATCTAGCAGTTGTTGAGATATTTCACAGAATAACTTGCTGGTGCTGCTAGAGGACAAGTCACGGGATCACCAAAGTGGTTGGAATTCATCCTCTGGGGATCATGAATGTGTGGACTCTGTACAGAATGCCATCCAGTCAGTCTGAACCAAAGTGGTAGACTGTCCTACAAGGCCATCACTGGTGCCATGTCACTAACATGGCTGTAAGCATTTTGGTTGCAAATGTTTTGGAATGCCTATGGAAATCTGGTAAGTGATTTGGATGACATTTAAACATCCAGCAGCTTTTGTCTGTCAGCACTCATGTTGTTTGTTTAGCATGTAATTGGCTATGGTCCCCGGTTGTCACCATGATGGAATAACGCCGCAGAAAGAGGGCACCTTTGAATCTAACCTTCCCCTCGCCGAGCCAGACTGTATGGATGTCGTGTCATGTAACCTGTCAGTAGCATTAACCTTTGGGGAGTAGTAGCTACAGCTCTCTGTAGCTTTACATCTATTAATATTGATATTCTATGACCTACAGCTATTCTGTTTGTCCCGAGTCATTCAGTAAACTTCCTCTCTCGGGACGCACACCATTTTACAGAGCAAATTTACCCTCATGCACCTTCATTAAAGCGCTGAATAATTTATCCTTCCCAGAGCCAGCCCCACCTGATTTTTTTGCTGACTAGACAGTTAAATAGGTTTGAATGGGTCTCCATGTCTGACAGACAGAAAATTACTTTTTGTGCATTGACGTCTGCTCCTCTCCTCTGAGCATGAGTTATTAATATGACATGGAACCCAGTGGACTGTATCAAATGGACTGCGTGTGGCCGCTATGTAAATAGGAAGATATTGTATTTCATATGACCTGTCCCACTTCAGAGCCTGGCTGTGCAGTTTTTTATTGAAATTTGAAATCACCACCACAAATGGTGTGGATAATCTGAACTGAAAATAAGGTTTTTCGTATTTTTCTATCACAGTCTTATGCCTGTGAAAGTCATTTTGTACACAATATATTGCTAAGGCAGTGTGTTTGCATACATGCACTATACTGCTACTGTATTAAAGTGCCATGTGTTATTTAACCCTTCGCTTTCTTGTGCAAATTAAATATTTCGGAAGCTTTACAGGTGCTGGTAGGTGGATTTTGTAACTTTTGGAAAGAGCCAGGCTAGATGTTACAACCCTGTTTCCAAAAGTAACTTTTCTCTACCACCCTTACGTCTTAACAAAAAACTAAAATACTATTATATATACTGCATGATTGTGTTTTGTTTTGTTTTGTTTGTATTCTGGGAACTGTTTTTAACTCCTTGCTACTGTAGCACTTTGAGATTTCATTTGAAATGTAAAGGGCATTATAAACAAAATGTATTGCTATTATTATTATTATTATTATTATTATTGTATTCTGTATGTTTACTCAACTGCATAACAGTACATCAACATTTTGGGAAATGCACATATTTCAATTTCTTGCAGAGAGTAAGATAAGGAGCTCAGAGGTACTCTAACATCTGTCGTTAAATATGAAGCTGGAGGCAGTACAGTTTGTGCAGCGTAAAGACTAGGAGCGGGGAAACACCTTACATGGCTCTGTTCAAAGGTAAGAGATATTTCCTAGACGAATGACACAAATCCGTAACAATCATCAGTTCAAATAGTTGCTCAGTAGTTCAATTCAGAACATCAAAGTCTTTTTTTAACTTTTTGATTTTTCAAAGGTTCAACTCTTCCTCCTCAAACAGCACCACAGAATCCAGATGCGAACCCTGATTTTCGTCATATTCACTTCTTTTCATCTGCCTTCAAGGGTTAAGAGTTTGTCTAACCATTCATTGGTCGGCAGCTCTTGCACCCGCTCTGTCTTCTTTTTCTCCATCTCGGGGTGGGTGTGGGGTTGGGTGGGGGGCACCACTTTTAGCCCCAGGGCCCTTTGCTCTGGGGGGATGGCGCAACAGAAGAAGTGTGTCTGCATCTTCGATTCTCAGTGAACATTTCTTTCCTTCCCCACTCCCCACAGTCCTCTGCGCCAAGCAACCTTGTTAGATTGGTAAAAATAGAAACACTAGTGATGATTTGAGGGAAGCAAGACTGTGTTTATAAAAAAAAGAGATGGAGGGAAAGGAGGCAGGTAATGACGAAGAGAGAGAGCCTGGAAAATGTATTTGCCACCTACAGAAGCACTCAGAGCGGTCCAACTTTCAGCCACGTAGGTGAGGGAGATTACATGCCCCTGCTGATTTGGCTAATTAGCAATGACCACAGCTACAAAGGCTGTGACATCGCAAATGGTAGCAATTACCTCTTAGATCATAGTACACAATTGTGAAGTTTTCTAATTTGAATATCATAAGCTGGCTTTTTAAAAACTTTTACTTACTTTTCTTTACAAGAAGTACTTCTTACACATTTCTGTAGTTGAAAGATGCCTCAAAATCTGTTGTAATGGAGTTGTTTCTGGATAAATGTTGCATTTACGGGGGATTATATGAAATCAAACAAAAAACAAAACACTACTCAACAGATGGCCTGAAAGACAAATCTTCCCTGTTGATATTTACAGTCAGTAGAACCTTGGAGACAACATGCTTTTGAACACAGGAGAAATATCACATCCGTTTTCAAAGTTTCATCTGAAGTTTGGAGCATACCTCAGATGGATCTAAGGTCAAACTTTAATGCCACATCTGATATTTTTTGCAGAGGCGGTTGTGGCACTGCAGAGAAAGCCCTGCTGAATTCAGCATTAAAACACTAATAGTTTCCATCCAACTTGTGTTTGCTCTCGAATGAATTGGGAACTCATATGTCCCTCCTCCTCCCCCTCATGACTCTCCGCTGCTGTTGTGCTCCCGCTATTGGAGCTGGTGGTTAACTTTTCCGCCTGATAATGGAACAGAGTGGACTGCTCATCGATTTCTTCTCAGTGCGCGCTCTCGGCGGAGCAGCGCTGTTACATTTCTTTGTATTGTGTGGAGGCCTGCGGCGTCGGTGCTTCAAATTAGGGAGTGACAAGAGGAGCTGGAAAATAGACCACATGTCAGCTAATGACAAACATTGTAAATTTTCAGCCAATTTGTTTTCTTTGGGCATTTGATGAGGTCAGTGATGAATCTAATCAATGAAGTGCCCCTTGCACTGACAACGAGCAATAAGTCTTTGGCAGGGAGCGCTGTATGCACAAGGTTGGTCTTCCCGAGTGAGCATTGTGATGAATGAGAGCCATTACAGTTGATGCATGTGATTTCTGCTCCATGTGGACTGCTAATTTTGGACTTACCCCACAAATGTATGTGTCCCCCCCTTCCCCCAGCCCTATCTTCCACACTTTTTCTGGGTTACATAACACCCAAAAAAGAAGAAAATAAGTTCAATTCATTTTGTATCCAGGTGGCTTGGTTCCAGCAACAGGGCAAAGATCTATTATGCGATAATTGTAGTTGCCTTTTAACGACAGGAGTGCAGGTGCATGTGCTCAGAGGATGGCATGTGGAGGGGTGTGTGTGTGTGTGT
>NC_045734.1:23600367-23602475 GCF_008692095.1 Etheostoma spectabile | reverse complement strand
GTGTGTGTGTGTGTGGGGGGGTTGTATGAGGCTTTCATCTCAGCCGTACTTTAAGGCCAATATAGCAAATGGCGCGGACTGACCAGCTGCTTGACGTGCTGTTCAACCGCCAGCAATCCAAACTCCCTCCAGAGCCACTACTGGCAGGCTGCCCATATCACTCTAGTTTTCTCTCTCACTCCTGTTTTTTTTTTTTTATCTCCCCCTATTTCTATCTCTCTGCTGCTGTCATGCTGCGATCTTGTTCTCCGTACTGTCATTCAATTAAAGCTTGCCTTGTCTTTTTTTATTTCAAATCACCTCACTGCTACTTGTTTCTAAACCTGCACAGGTTGCCTACATCTCAGGAAGATGTCTCCCCGAAGCCTTCTTTATCTAATTCTACGCTACGGGCGCGATCATAATTGTCTTGACAGTCACGTGGGGAGAGAGGCAGACAAGTCAGTGTGGGTGGAGGCATCCTTACACTCTCACAGATTCAGCACTGTCAAGGTCCTCCTGTCCTTAGCCCATAGCCTCTGGACAAGGCTGGTCCTGTTGTCTGATCAAATTAGCGCAGCACAGCAATACCATGCATGTTGAAGACACGTACACTCCAACACAATACAGGCACACACACTGTGACGAGGACCAGGTTGTGCTAGGTTGCCGGGGCACTGCACAATGCCCGTATCTGCAATTTGGCAATGAAAGACACAAAAAGGTTAAGATGATTCTTGACTTTTTGACAGGTTGAACCAAAGCTGTGTTTTGGGTTGGAGTATGGTTATTTGAGTCGATGAGTCGGTCCAGCTGAGCATATCTCGACTTGGCAAAATAACTCCTTCATTAATCTGACAGACAGCAGTCTATTTCTGGTCATCGCTCTGCAGCGTTTTGGAGAAGAAATTGAGCTCATCATTTGAAACTGAGGAACAATAGTCAGTGGAAAGTGGCCTTTATGGATTTAAACAAACAAACGTTGGGTTTATGCAACTATTGGAGCCTGCTTGGCTTATAAATTAAATCTAGCTCAGATACAATCATTAAAATGTTGTGCACCACACCATGCCAAAAGGAAATCAGATCCCCATTGTAACAACAAGCCAATTGATAACAATTACAATGAACAAATAAGTGCAGCATTCAAGTAAAATACATCAAAACATTCTGCTGTCACATACAAGTTATAATAAGTATAATCAACATGTAATGCAGTCTGTAACGGAATACAACAAAACTTTCTTTTTGGAAGAGTCTTGGTGCACTTGACAGCATTATGAACATTGTGGACTAATCTGTAGTTGGAGATGGAGAAAATGGAGAAATTTAAAATGTTGCTGTCAAGAAAACAGACATGTCAATTGTGAAAGGTCTGTGCATGTTGTGCAATTAATCTTTTCTATATGATTTCATAAAACATTTTATCAGTAGCTGTGCAATCCATATAACTGTTGGTGTGTGTCTTGTCTTGTGTAGGTGTGTGTGGCACCCATACATTGGTGTGAGGGGCTGTGAATGTTTGTTGACTGGCAATGTCATCACTATAATTTGATTGGTGCAATATCTGAGTGGGCAGGAGCAAAAATACTTCAAAAAAATCCAACAGGCTAACCTATTCAGCCTGTGAGTCAGGCAACCCACATGGTGTGTATGGTTTAATATGCAGGTGTTCATGACAGAGAGAGGTCATCGGCACCCAAGGATCGTGGCGACCTCATTCAACGTTATGGAATGAAGGCACTATGAATTAGATCTGAAAAACGAAACAACGGAGTAGGTTGATTGTGCAAACAGCTCATTACAATGTTGTTAATCTGCGAACTCTTGTGGCAATTACTGCGAGAGTTAACAAGGAAGTGAAGCGACAAAGTTCAACAGCACCGAATTCCCTATGAGGAGGATGATTAAATGGCGTCATCTAAAATGCTCATGATTATCGTTTTGGGAGTCACTGGCGTTAGCCCTTTTCTGTCATTTAGGTATGAGGGTATGTTGCATTACCCTGTTAATCTGTTAATAGCCTATGTCTGGCAATGTCATCATTTCCTGGGGTAACATACGGCGTGCTGTGGTTACAGGTCTACCCATTGCGATGCATTTTGAAAGGCCTGAAGGCAATGCAGTGC
>NC_045734.1:23597450-23600357 GCF_008692095.1 Etheostoma spectabile | reverse complement strand
TCCAGTCATTGGCGCACCACGGAAGTTTAGAGTGCGTTTCCTAGCAACGCTGGCTCTCAAATGTCATTCAACTGCTGGGAACGGGAAAAGCTTATGCAGAGGTTTGAATCTTAGATGCAGTTTCCATAAATATGTGCAAACATCTCCTCCATGTGATTTTAGTTTATACTTTTGTTTAACACAAAAAGTGAGTCAAATTCCAATTCCAATTTAATATTAATTTACTGGAGTGTGTCTTACATGTAGGGGAAGGGAGGACCCAAATGCAGAGACAGACAGGCAGGCAGGAGAGTGTTTAGGTGAAGATTTATAAAAAAAAAAAAAAAGCAAACCAAACCCACAGGTTAAAGGGATCCACAATTGCAAAAAACAAAGTCCAAAATCCAAATATCCGAAAAAGAAATCCAAAAGAGAAGGAAAACCGAACACAGGAACATGGAAACAGGAGCACAGATACCTTGGGGATGCAGAGACTGGAACACACGCTGGCCGAATCAAACAAACATACAAACTCACAAAACGATCTGACAAGACACAATGGGAGCACAGACATTAAATACACTGGTTAATGAGATAACAAGAGGTAGGTGACAAAAGGGCTGGGAAACAGGTGGAAGACATCAGGTAAAAAAAGAGTGGAAAAACACAGGATGTACAACTAAAGATAGGACAGCACAGAAAACCAGACTATCAAAATAAAACAGGAAACAGAACATACAGACACTCAAGGGAAACACAAGACAGAAACTACACAAGACCGGAGAAGAACCTACGACACAAGCACAAGGAGACAAGACAGAACCAAAATACTAAATAAGGAGGACCAAAATACCCAAACCATAACAGTGTGATCTGTATTAAGCGCTGTTAAAGTGACTCCTGAAACACTCTTTGTGTTTTAGGTTGAGGTTATCAATGCTCCAATTTGCCATCTGCAACTTTGCGTAGACTGAGCGTATGTTGCTGAATTGTTGTTGTTGTCGCTGACTTTGAAGCAAGGTAAGGACACAAACATCACTCAAAATGCAGCTACACCCCACCCCTTTCCTTTTGAGACCCAATGGAGTGGGAAAGTGGATGAAGGGAAATGTGGTGTGAAACCAGAATAATGTAAGCCACAAATGGGTCAGACTGGGACCAGTTTGTGCAGGAGACTTCCCAATTGAAACTGAGGACATTTTGTAACATGACAATTTTATCTGAGCTGGGAGAGGGAGGTAAGAGTAGGACCATCTATCCCAGGATGTGTTGTTACAGGGGGGGTCATACCTGAATGTGGATGCTCTAAATGAGCTGTCGACGATGTTTATGTGTGTGTGTGTGTGTGTGTGTATATGTGTGTGTGTGTGTGTGTTTAGCCCATTTACGTGTGTATGTCACTATTCATTTCTTTCACTTTGGGCACCGTTTTACCGGCACAAACAGCATTCTCTTACATGCTGTAAACCGCTGAGTGTGCGGACACAGCTTCAGTTGTTTTCCTCTAAGGGACAAAAGGCATGCAGAGACAGCGAGAGCGGAGAAAACTATGGAAACAAGGTACACACAACACAGAGAAAAACAGAAGGAAATATAGAGGCTAAAATTTTAATAAGGGAGAAAATATTAAGAGAAGGCGGCACATCTCTGCAGAGAAGCCGGCCTCCCAGAACCACCAAGCAAGAGTATATGGAGAGAATAGCCTGTATTGTTTCCCTTTCCCTTTGATTTTCTGCCCTCGGCAATAACACCCCCCTTCAATACACACGCACATGCGCACGCACGCACGCTCACACGCACGCACGCCAGAAACATTCAGGGTTTCTTCGTCCTGTATCCAAAGATATTTCCATCTGGTTCTTCCCTTTGTCTGTTTGTTTTTTACATCTGATATGTCTTCCAAGGATGAACTACATATCTCTCTAAGCACCGATTGCTGAACAACTGTGGGCACAACTGGAGCCTCATGTGCAAACCTCTAACTACAGTCTGTATTACCTACAGTCACCTGAACTAAACAGTTCACATCAGCTGCAAAACTCACTCCAAGTAACACACTATTCACACATCTCAAATCAGGCTCAGTGCAGCCAAACACTAGGAACAATCCTCACTGAGATAACACACTGTCACTCAGAACACACTGAGAGTAAAAGCACTAGCATCAAACACCAACACAGAAAATACTAACTTTTCATCTTTACAGTTTGAATTAGGGATTTAACACTAATCTATCGTTTCTTTAATAAAAAAGAGTGAAGTTATTTAGTATTTTTATTTTATAACATACCAGTTTTTTTACAAACAAAAATGAATGAAAATCAGAAGTAGTAGTTTACGTAATGACTGGAAACAACGTTAAAAACTAAAGGTGTGTATTGAGAAAAAACATTGAATGTCCTGGCTTGCCGTGCACATGCATCATCTCTAAATACAAATAAATGCGATGTTTCCAACCAACCTCTATCACTTTCTGAAAAACAGTAAGTTGTAGCTTTACTATAGTAAAGATAGTGTTTTTCCTGTTTTTCATAGCTGTGTATGCAACCTCAAACACCTTATCTGTATATGTTTAACTGTTCACTGTTTCTCTTGAACAGTATAGTGTATAACTGATGAATTCTTATTTCATTTCTTCACTTCCAAGTGAGCTTTCCCTATATATAGGGAATTTCTCCGTTGTTACTTCCCCCAGAGGCAGCGGATCGTGTCCTGGCGTACAAAAAAAACCGGGAGGAATGTGTCCATGTTGATGAATCAATAGATAAAAAAATAATGTGACTATTTCACAAACTGCCGTGAGACCGTGTTGGGTCAACACTTTTGACAGCAGTGCGTTAGCATTTGAAGAGAGTGCTGTAGCTCCAAAGTGTTTTGCATGTTGTGGTTAAAGTTATGGGATAAGTGTGTGAAGTTTTGAAAAACTCT
>NC_045734.1:23574695-23597440 GCF_008692095.1 Etheostoma spectabile | reverse complement strand
GCAAAGAAAAACAAACACAGTTTGGTTCACATGTTCTGCTGCGGTGCAGACTGTAGTTAGAGTTTTGTACGTGTAGCTCCAGTTGTTCCCACTGTCGATCAGCAAAAAAAACCTGTGACAGCTAATAATCAAGACACTAAGGTTTCAGTTTGTGACATAGATGCTGTTGTTGAAATTCGTCAAATATGACAAAAAAAATAACCAGCATTTTTTTTAAATCTCAGAAGGTTGTTTTACCGCTGTTCTGAAAGACTCTCCTAACCTAACCTTAATAACATTCTCTTTTCTCTAATCCAAACAAAGATAGTGGCCAGAAAGTAAATATCTCCTTGCTCAAAAGAGATTTTACTGTCAGTAATGTTGGTATATATTGATTGTTCTTACCAATATTTACAAACACAATAATGTGTTTATTTGTCTTGAACAAGGACATACTTCATTTATGGCTACATAGATAAGACAATACACTTGAACCTTGGAAAATGGTTTTGTCATGTCAAATCTTGTGTTATGCAACAGACACAACAACAGGCTACGTATGAGACCGTGAAGATTACCTTCTGAACAGCTGTGTTTGCTGAATTACCTTCTGAGTTTTTCAAAGATTCCAAAGCTACATGGAAAATCCGATGCTTAGCTCTGTGACTCAAATATAATGATTACAAACTTTGGCTAATCATTTGTTAAAAAATTAAAAAAAAGACAAAAAACCTTGCATGTGCTATCTTTTTGGCATCACACAAATAGGTAAGTAAGAGAACAAAAACAACAGAAAAATCGTATTTACTTTGTACTTTGTTGCAAAGGTTTACCTAATCCTTCCAATTGATGTAAGGCCAGGATTAGATTAGAATTCAAAAATTAAAGGAGCAGTGTGTAGGATTTAGATAAATTGAATAAAATACTCTTTACAATTTATAATCGCAAAACTAAGAATCATGTTTTTGTACACAGAAACAGAAAGGACAAACCAAAACTGGCTCTAGTGAGGGTTACTGGATTGCCACCATAAATTCTCCCCACGCTTGGAAAGTGGGGGTGGGAGAGTGGATGGGTGGGGGGAGGGGGGGAAGATTGTGTGTGTGATTGTGTGTGTGAGGGAAGGTGTGTTCAAATGGACATTCAGTCAGCTGGCTGTTCTGCTTTCTGTAATTTCAATGGAGGTTAAGGGAGTGAGGGAGAAGGAATGAGGGATTGTGTCGACTGACAAAAAAAAAGTAAACATATATAAAAGACCTAGAATGAGTCAAGGATCATAACATGATGATATCTCAAAGTGTAAGTAGATGAGAGGATTGAAGGGTGTACAAACTTGTAAGTTAATTTATTCACCACCCATCTGTAACTGTAACCAGCTCTCAAATGAACTTGATGCAACACAAAACATAACCAATCACCAACAAACCAAAGATTTTCTCCCTGCTGCTTACTGAAAACCATTTAACACATGTCAGAAAGAAACAGAGGGTACCTGTAAGCATGGGTGATTTTAAACTCTTTTTTAGGGTTGCTCAAGCCAAATGTTTTTTTGTTTAATTCATTTTAGTGTTAGTGTTTTAGTGTTGGTCAATCAGAGGTGGTTGTGCCAGACTCCCGCCTTTGGCTGAGTCTTTATCTGATCAGAGGGAGAGCAGGAGTGCGGTTGTTAATTTTAACGTTGGTAGTCCCCAGTTGTAATACAATACATCCAAAAGACAATAAATACAACCAAAATTACTCACAAATATATCATATTTAAATTCACAAACAAAAACAAAACTACAATGCAAAAAGTACTAACAAAATAAATAAAAAAGAATAATATAGCACATGATACAAACCTCACAACCAATCCAGACAGTATTATGATATTGAAAAAAAATGTAGTCTATTCTTTTTAAAACCAGTTTTTCCCTTGTTGTCCCGAATCCCAACTGGAAGATTGTTCCAATTGACCTATAAAACACAGTCCTCTTCATACAGTCAGATTTAGTAGTAGTGGTAAAGAAATCTGTCGACTATTCACCCCTCTTGTATATGTGAATGCATACGAGCAATAAGTTAATTATTATAAAAAAATTTAGGAATCCCAGTATTAATAATTCATGAAAATTAAACATATTACAGTGTTCTATCTTGACCTCAACCAAGCAAGACGTTCATGCATCTCTGCAACCCTAGTTCTCGAAAGAACAACCAAGAACCAGTCTGCAGCTTATTTGTGCAACTTGTAATTTTTTTAAATGACTGCTTGATGCCGCAGACATACAACAGACAAATAATCCAAATGACACAAAACCAATGAACAAACAACACGCCTAAACAACTGTAATTTTAAAAACTGTGTCTAATAGTGTCACTAAACGTTAGCTGACGTTCTTGTTCAGTATCTAGCTCAGAGATCATTGACTAATATATTACTGATTTGGCGGGCGGGGGGGGGGGGGGGGGGGGGTGTGACCATTCTCATGAGACTGAGCCCCCATGAAGGTCTGACCCTAGATGATAGATGTTTCGCCCCTGCCTGTGAGAATCATCTAAAGACTTCTTGTCTGTTACTCAACCTCTTTGCAAAGGCCTGCTGGACCGCTGAGGATGCCGGGCACGAAACCGGCTGTGCTTCGGAATGTCAATCAGAGTCTCTGGAGACACCTGATTCCCCCAGTCCTTCTCTCCCTCTCCTTTCATCTCTCCTCTTTCTCTTGTCAGGCGGAAGTGAATGCTCAGGGCTACACGTGTTAAGCATATGTGTGGGGATTGGAGAGAACATCAAGGTTAAGACGAAAGGTGCACAGAAAACCCCAGGCATCTCCGCTACCTGTGTAAGTATTTATGTGTGATTGTCTCAAGGGAGGAAGTTTATTTGCATGTGTACAGGCAGTTGGTGTGTGCATCAGAGTCAAAGACACCTATTTTTATTGACATACTGTATGTTCATACCAGTGCATCATGTCCGTTTTGTGGGTGTAATTTTACAATGTGTTTGTGTTCATATTACAGTCATGTGCTACTATGTTAACTGAATGTGACTATATGTTGTTTATCATCAAGCCTGAGTGACAGGTGATAATTACCAACTGTAATTTCTATTTGTATCCGTAGCTATTTGTGCAGTAAATATTGTATTTATGATATGTTCATCTGTGCTCATTTATCAGTAAACAGGATGTCTGTTTTTACTCATGCTAATGAAAATGCACTAATGCATGTTTTATGTGTACAGTATGTACACCTACAGTATCTAATAAGGTATATATAAAAATACATACCCTATGCACATGTACTGTTTACACAATGGTGTATAATGGTCTCATGAGAATTTTTAATATCACGGGATGTTAAGCTGGAGCGCTGTATCATTCGCTCTGTACACTATATTTCACATGGATCCATGAAAGCATCGTGAAGCCTGCTTGCCACTGGACATTGCTCCGTGTATGTTTCATGAGGATGATGATAAGATGATACAACAACTGTGTTCAGCTGCATGAATTTAACCAGGTTCAAAACTTTCCTTGCTGTTATGAGCAATCCTTTGATGTCTCTGCAGGTGCGGGTGGCAGTGGGAAGGCACAGGGTTGCTGTATATTCAGTTGTTCTCAGTTGGCATGCTACTTTTTTATTGTCTCTTTTCACTGTTGCATTCTTTAGATAATTTTAAGGTGTAAAATCCTTTCAAAATCTTCTTCCAACATCTTAAATAATTCAAAGACACAGGTTTATTGACTGAGGTAGTGCACTTAAGGATAATCCTATTAAAAAAAATCAGGAAGCGGAAGGTGCTTAGATTGAGTTAATTTGACCGCTAGAGTGATTTTGCATTCTTGATTCATCACAAACAGCATCAGATTTTTTAAAAATAACATTTATCTGGCATCTATATATTGTTGTGGATGTTTTTAGTGTTTGTTATTGTTGATAACATATTTCAGTAAGTTTACAAGCAATATGATTTTAATAAATGGCTTAATCTGCATTGAGTGCAGAGTCGCCAAAGACCAGAGGTACTGTGTGTAGGAACGTTTGAAAAACACCCATACATTCAAGGGTTAACACGGTTCTGGTCTCACTTTGCCAGACCCTCCTCCAAAGCACGCTGAAGGAGAGTCTGACTGCTTCACACAGCATTTGGGGATGACATCTTTTATAGAATGTTGTGGTAGCAATGTCATTTTAAAGCACAACATACAAAAACGTTTGTGCAAGGGGACATTGAATCCAGGTGAAATCAGTATTGACTGTGTAACTGCGTATTAAAAATTGTACATCGTGGCAGTGTATGCCAAATTGCTCTAAAGTTTGTTCTGCCCCTAGTGGCCACAATCATTAATGCAGTCTCAAGATATGTTCTAGTAGTTCTAGCAGATTTGCTAACTTGAAGAGTCACATGGTTTGTTACAGTATCTGATAAGCCGTCATTGAAAACTGATTGGAAAAGTGCAGACAATGGCAGAATGCACCATCTGTCTATCACATCTGACATTGTTGTTTTGATCAAACACACACCTACATGTAAACCAGACACAAATGCATTACTTGAACCCTGACAAGATGGATTGTCATGTTATATGATCCTGCGATTCTTGTGTGATATCGCAAGAAATCAGCACACGTGCTTGGTAACAGATTTGATCCTTTCATCAAGAGATTTTACCACTAAAACTAAGTTTGGAAAAGTTTATCAAAGCAAAAAAGTAAACCAAATCCTGTGATAAGAATTGGTCTAATTGGTATCATCCTTTTCAAAGGATGTTGCAGTGACAAAAAAGAATAGAAATGTGTTTTAATTAGCACACCTCAAAACAGCAATTTGAAAATCTAGAGCTTATCATCTCTTGCTATTCTCCTCTTGTTTCTCGATAACTATCAAAGTAAACCTTTGTGTCACCAGTGAGGCGGATATAAAGGTCTGTTTTGATCACTCTGCCCAACAAATTGGGCGGACAAAACTGCCTCTGGAACTGGATTGCACAGGAAATGTTATTATAAGATTAGTTGCATTGCAGTGTGTGCATGGTGGGGTTTTATCAGTGTAGTTTTGGATCATTTCCAATGCACCATGCCAAATTAATGGTAATTAGTAAATCAGTGAATCATCGTCAGTCATGATCAAGAAATGCTTGAATTTCATTTTTGGGCCGTAAAAGTGGAATTTATTATCAGATGAACTCCTCTCATTTCCTGACTTTGACTTCCAGATCGAAAAAACATCTCCTTATGTTTTGCTGAATGCTCATTTTTATGCTATAACAGCACACACACACACACACACACACACACACACACACACACACACACACACACACGCACACATGCATGCACACACGCAGGCACGCTCACACACAAACACATGGCATGGATTAGTATACACAGGACATGATAAAACACAATGATGAGCAATAATATATTCATTTGTTCATATTCTCACACACGCTAAACACACATCCATGCCCTTCTCTCTTTTCCTTCCTCAAACATGCTTCATCTTATGACAAACCTCCTAAATACACACACACTTAGCAAAGCTAACATCGCTACGCTACATAATCAACCTCGGGCGGCATAAACTCTAGTAGCAGCAGGTCACAAATTTCTCAAGAGCCCGGAGTGAATGTGGTTTACCAAAGGGTATTCATATCTGAGTTGTGTGAAACTCTTGTTTCTTTTCGTCTGTGAAACAAAAGATGAGTTTTACCAAAAGAGCCCAACTTTCCTTGCCAGACAGACTCAAAACCATGCACTGGTCCCAGCTGCCATTCTGCAGCCATGTGTAGCAGAGACAAACAAACAGTGGGGGCTGCTCCGTCTCTGAACGCAACCCATCGATCATAACATGGCACCGCACATTTCCTGGAAGAGGGAGAGAAGATGATGTGGAGAGGGAGAACGGTGGAGCCGGTGTGCTTGTGCGTTTGTGCGTTTGTGTGTGTGTGCGTGTGTGTGCAGATACAATAGAGGACTGGAAGACATTCTGGAGACAGACATCCTCTGAGGTACCACCCAGACATCTGCCACCTCCCAGCCGGGTCTCCTGATGTTTCTCAGCCTGTGGTCAGAGTTCTCGTTCCTGCGCACACCACATCCGGGGAGGATGCAGCAGCATTGGTGGAAATGGAAAATAATACACTGAGAGGTTCAAATGAGATAGTGTATGAAAAAATGAAGCCCATGGGTAATGAAGACAGGCAGAGATTAAAGGGGTAAACAATGCAGGAAGGTGGGAATAGGAGAGGAACACTGGGATTAGATCGATAGATAGAATCCCAGCAATAAACCCTTTCTTCTTGTTCCCACATCACATCCAGGGGCTTCTTCACTCCGTGCCTCCCCTCTCCTCACCCAACCACCTCAAGGCTGTCTTTACTCTCATCACTCCACCCTCAGTCCTGGTGAAAAGTTCAATCTTTGCATTTTCATTGTGGTTGCCCACACCAACCTCATGCGCCTCATGAAAGTTTCATCTCCCTCTTTCTGTCTTGTCCTTTCTCTCTCTCTCTTAGCCTCTCGTCACATATGCATCCACGGCTGGATCCAACTCCCCAGGTGAGGAATGATGATGAGAAAGCGCGAGGCAACCAGCAGAGATTTTCTATGCTGTACGTGGCTCTGCTCGGGGGTGAATGAAAACAGCCTGTATGGAGGAGGTCTGCAAATGCCTTCATATCTATGCCACATTGCCCAAAGCAAAGTATGCAGCTGGTCTGATTTGAGGTATTTTTGCTTCACTGGTACAAAGATCTTTTGGGAAATGTCTCCCCAGATGAATGTAATGTATACTCAAGACACACGGCTGAAATAGCTAATATGGCTTTGCAGGCACAAACAGAGACTCTTTGTGTTACGCCCATGCATGCAAGTGAATATATGTATTAAAACCTCAGCTGCACAGCAACACATGCACATGTGCACAATTGTAACATTTATTCATGCTCACATTATCAAAAAACAAACACTGGCAGGCCAACAACAGGCACAGGTTGTGATGTGCCAGCTAGGCTATAAAAAGGCCCTTGGGGGCATGGCAGGCATTCAGAGTATGAGAAAAGGTTACAAAGGCAAATACCTCAAGATGCATGATTGTCATAACCTGACGTGCCAGATGGTTTGTTAACACAGAACCATGTGAGAAGCCGTCGTTGTAAACTGTTTGGGAAAAGGGCAGGAACTTTCAAAAATGACCTGGCAGGTGATTGGGTGAACCATCACGTCCGCCATTGTTGCAGCCATCACTTATCTCACTCTTGGGTTCACTGTCAGTGTAGTCTGCCTCATCGGATGTACAGTATTGGGATAAAACCAGACAGACGCGCCAAATATCCCTTCCCTTCCGCTATCTCTGCTATCTATTTTGCAAGGGCACTCACTTGCATCCGGGTGGAAGTCCACATGGGAAAGGTGATGACACTGGTGATGACAATCAATTAAAAAGGTTGGGGAAGGTTATTGCAATTTAGTGCCTGGGGACTATGAATGTCTGTAGCAAATTTATGTCTAACTAGTACAACTAGTTGTACCCCAAAAATGACTTACAGAAGGATCCCAAACCATGTAATATGCAACTCCGCTGTATAGCCTACTACTAACTTGCAGTCTAGGCTACTTCTACATCACTGGAAGACATTTTACTGCTGTATATACCTGACAGAGAACGCTGCAGATTTAGAATGTAATCAAAAAATATCACAATGTCAGTGTGGAGTAATCAGACATCATGGCAGTGTGCTACCCACCTGGCCCGTTATGAGAGCTAATCAGCACATATTTGCGTTAATCAACCACCAGAAGTGGATTGTGTGTGTGTGTGTGTGTGTGTGTGTGTGCGTGCGCGCACACAAAGAGAGAGAGACAGAGAGAGAGAGAGAGAGAGAGAGAGAGAGAGAGAGAGAGATTCAGTGGTTTTATATTATTTTGTTATTGTTTCAAAGTAGGCTACCCTTTGAGGGACATGCACATAATTTTGATTCAATTACATCATAAGTATCCTGTTTACTTGTATTATTACATCACACAAATTTACTCCTTGCTGTTCTTTATACATATGTTTCTTCTTATGCTTTGACAACACAGATGTATTTTTTGTCATGCCAATAAAACAACAAGAAATTGAAATTGAAAATTGAAATTGAGAGAGGGAGAGAAAGCGAAAGAGAGAGAGAGAGAGAGAGACAGAATAATAATAGAGAACGAATAATCCACGAGATTAGGCCATGTTATATTCTGCCAGCTCACAGCAATTTAATACAATGGCAGAAAAAGAGTCCCTGTGATGTTCTATAGCGTGCATGTGGCATCTGCTGATGTGCAGGTTACCTTCCCTCCAAACACGGACACACACGGGGGCGGCTGTGGCTCAGTGGTAGAGCGGTCGCTTCCCTGGCCCTACAGTCGCCTGTCGAAGTTTCCTTGGGCAAGACACTGAACCCCAAGTTGCCACGGAGTGTGAATGTGTGTGAGTATTTATCTGATGAGTAGGTAGCACCTTTTGCGGCAGCCTCGGCCACAGTGTATGAATATGTCTGAATGGTGAATGGTTCCTGTACTATACTGCTTTAAGATAAATAGCCTGCCTATGAGTTGCTTCACGCTCTGTCTGCATTTGTTGTCTGGTTGTGCTTTGCATGTGTGGGATTTTGAAACGTCCCTAAATATCTTATGTATGTATGTATATATACAGAGAGATATGCACATAAAACACACACACACACACACACACACACACACACACACACACACACACACACACACACACACACACACACACACACACACACACACACACACACACACACACACACACACACACACACACACTGACAGACAGACCTTCCTGTAATTTATAGATAGATACTGATGACATTTCAATTAAAACAAAAATGTTCTTATGGCACAAGATGAAATGTCAGGGAATTATAAAAGTCATTTGGATTTTTCCTCTATGGACCATGAATGTCTGTACACATTTTCATAAAAATCCATCCAAAATTCTAAATGGAGAAGGTTTGAGACTGTCTTACCCTGACTTCCGCTACAGTAGGTCCTCAAAGCTCACAGATCTGTCTGAACTAGAAACTGCCCTCTGTAAGACATTCTACACACCAGAGTAGCTCCAGCTACATAGATGATCATGCCACTGAATAATTGTCCATTCTGTTGTAGATGTTTTCTTAAATCCCTGGAAGCCACTGTCTAATGCTCCTGCCGGCAGGTCCTGATGTAGCTTCAGACGAAACTGTAGCAATCTCTCTCAAAAACAAATACATCCAAAGAGACTTAATTTTGCTTATTAACAATAGCTCCTTAAAGCTGAATGTAATTGCGCGGCTCTTACAGAGAGTGGGAGGGAGCACAAGAAGGAGGACAGATAAGCATAACTTACTAAATATCAAATTACCATGGGCCGTCAGAAATTTAGGGGGAAACACTGCTCATTTATCAGGGTGACGGTTGAGTTTCTCCCTGTTGAAACAGGCAAGGATGCCTGTAATGAATCTTAAATGCCAACTCCTACTGGCGATACAGCCTTCACTCCTTCACTCTTCCTTCTTGCCTCTTCATTTCTTTGTAAGCTCTTGATCACATCTTCTCCCCTCTTTTCCCTGCTCTCAATTTCTGTCTCTCTTCGCTTAATTCATGTTCAATTCAGCGTATAATAACCCTATCGCCAGACATCCTGTATGACAGCAAACTAAAACTATAAAAACTCTGGATACACTCATAACCAGCACAGACCATGTTAAGGAGTGTGGACTGGTCGCTGGAGAGCTGCCAGTTAGCATCCTAGGCTCTGCTGGGGTGCCTTTGAACAAGGCATTGAACCCCCTCTAGGTAAAAACATTGAATTTCTCTCAGAAGGGTTAAAAAAGTGCTTGGTTTCTGGATCACAAAGCTAGCAGATGAACTGAAAACATTGATAGATAGAGTTCAGCCTAGCAGTCTGCTACTTTACAGGTGGATGTTGTATACCATTCTGCACAATGTGCATCATGATCACTGTCCGAGGTGCAGGATGGCTTGACAGCTTACAAAATTAGTTGTTTTAAACATCAATGTTCTTTATGGAAGCCTTGCGATTAACTCCTTGAATAGTGTGCCGTTTTTTTTAGGTCGGTTGCCAACTTGTGCTGCTTTGAATTAGTGCCTGACTGCCAAAAGGACTAAGAGACACTGACAATGTGTGTGTTATGACAAAGGGGAAATGAAACCACATTTAAATTTCCTCTTGATATAACTGCGCTCCATTTCATTTTCTCCAACATTGTCCACAACACGACTGCTTCTGCAATTCAGGCATCGTGAAATTGGTTTATGACATTCAGAGAGATCTCATACAGGATACAATACAATCAGATGTAATTCATACCTATTTTCATTATTTGGAATCCTGAATGGAGTCTGTCTGTGCCTATTTTGCCTATTCAGCTTTGTGGTAACAACTGTCACTGTGCGTAAAAAGCCAACTCAACTGTGCGTAAAAGAGCTTGCTGCACTTTCATCCTCTTCCGCACATCAGCACTGGACTTTAATTTACCAATGATAGTTTCTATTGCTTAGATATATGTAACAGTGAACTCATTAAATAAGGTTGCATAGGGTACCGCTTTTGTGTATATTAAAGTATACAATCCCACCATCATCCACCTTAAATGTTTTCACACTGTCCCTCACAAAGCTGATCGAGGTTTGTCTCACACTGGAGGAGTTTGTATTCACATTAACAGCATAAAGCTTCACTCAGGCTGTACTTATCACATTTTCACCATATAAACATGCTGTTTAAGTCTGTTGCTTTTACAACATCAGTTTCTTGTTTCCACAAGGGAAACAGCATAGGTAATAGTTGTTTCCAACATTCACTAATAAAATCTGCTAGAAACACTTGTTCCTCTGCAACAATCTTAGAGGTGTGTTCCCTTCTAAATGACTATCATGGATACTGACATATTTTCAGAAATTCTTGTGCAGCTCATCTGAAGCCCTTTGTAATCAAATGCTGGGGCCCGAGGCAGAAGGAGGGGGAGGCAAATCAAAGCAGCTCTGATTCCCAATCATTTCAGCTCTTTTTTTGAGCCGATATTGATAGGTAATGATGTGTGTGTATCAATTTGAGCAGATCTCTATCTTTCGTGGCCAGACCGGGAGGCACCCACAGTAAGAGCGGGGAGGAAGAGGAGAGAGCTTTGGACCAGGCGTGGAAGGCAGGAGGGGGAGGGGAAGGATACAGAGAGAAACGCAGCAGCTGGAAATGGATGAGCACATAGATGCAGGGAAAATGGAACTGTTCAAGACATAAAGGGAAAAAACTGAAAATGAGAAAGGTGTTTAAGTAAGTGAATGGGTGAGGCTGGGAGAGATAGAGACGGGTAGAGATAGCCGGGATGAGATGAGTCTGTCTGGGCCAGGAGAGATGGATTAGTGTGTCTCCTGCTACCTGTGCGGGGGTCAGTGTTAAACTGCCAGGGCCAGATAAGGGCTTGGCAATAGCTTGAGTGTGGGCAAGCAATGACTGGTTACCTCATCGATTTAGCTGGAGTGAGCACAGAGCGATGAGCGAAGTTCAGACCTACAGCTGTTTATCAATGTGTCAGGGCATGCAGCTCCCACCGAGGCCCATCTCTATGACGGTATCACCTAAACTAACGCTGCTCACCTAAATGGAAACTGAGGAGACACCATGGACATAAAAATGGAGTGTGAGCTAAATCTTATTTTTATTTTCAGCCCAGGATGCACATTAGAAATATAGTCAGTCCCAAGACCCATTAACCCGACGGTTTTCTTCATTCAGCACTCAGAATTTAACACATTCTTAGGCTTGTGATTGTCTTTACACATGTTACAATAAACACATTTACACACACATTTCAGTGGTTTCCAATAAAAAGAAAAGGCCACTAAATTGCTTCAGAAATCCAATAAAATGTGTTGGTGACTCACTTTAAAAAAACATATTAAATCAAAATTATGGGATACCTGTCAAAATCATTGCACTAAGATAGAGAAATGCGATGCTAAGCCAAAGTATGAAATACTACATAAAAATGTATCTAAATTTGACATAATTTATAAATTAGTGTATCATAATATTGTTTAAATGTTAGTTTGACATCACTGATTGAATGAAAGTCTTCTTGTGTCAGCTCAGTTTGACTGGTGAGTATTTTTTCAGTCAGTCTTAGTTAGGTAGCAAAGTACGCATCAATGTGTGTGCGCATGTGGGTGCGTTTGTGGTAAAGCTCAGATCAAAACTTACAGGAACATTGTTTCATTTTCTCTCCAGTTTAGAGTTAACTGCATTTTTTTGCTCAGATGGAATGCTTTTAACGCACACAGTTGATAACTTGCCAAACAGTAGTAACTTGCCAAACATTACGCTTAGCTTAGCATAAAGATGCAGAAGCAGAACAAGATAGCCAGGTGCTGGTTGGCAATTTTTTGGCCTTTCGACAGAGCCAGGATAGGTGTAACCCATTTTCAGGTTTTTTTGCTGAGCTCATGCCACACTATTGACTAACTATAGACTAACTTATTATTTTCAATAAGTATGTCAAACCTTTGACACAGTCATCTCAGAATGTAGACTATTTTTTGTTGAATTACTTGATGTCTTTTATTTAGCTTCTTACTTAGTATAGTGTTATGCATGTAAAAAAAAAAAATGCGTGTAAAGCTGAAACAATTCCAAAAAGATCAAAAATGGCCCAAAAGACAAACAACTCTGCATGTACAGACAATAAACACATTAAAACACAAGCCTGTGCTCACCAAGGAGAAGTCTTTAATTTTTTTCTTGTGGTTGGTGTTCCAGGCTCAGTGATGTTCTGACATTTGTTTTCGAGGGTGGTGGTGGTGGCGGTGTTGGTGTGGAGCAGGCAGTGGGAGGTGGATGCCGGGAGAGGAAGGGCTCAGGGTAGGATGTCTATAATTACATATTGATTTCTTGGGAGCCACTGTTCAGCCAGCGTTGTGAATGTGTAGAATAAATCACTTGGCTTCTATGATAGCTAAGTATTTATTCTTTTTAATTCTGTTTATGGTGATCCTGATTCATGCCCTCAAACCCTGGTCACGCCTCAGTGCGGCTGCCCTCTTCATGTCAAGGCAAGATCCGAGTACACAGCTCTGTGTGTTTTTACATGCACAAGTGGGAGGATTCGCCGGGGACTGTCCTAACGCCCCTGTGAAAATGAAGGCCCCGAGAGTATAGTACCCTTTACAGTTACTGATCCTTATCCCAGCCTAGGAGATTATTTGCAGAGGCTTTTTCTTTCTTAACTGTGTTTAGTCAACCTGAGTCGACCGCAGAGTGGCACTGATAACTGAGTAATACTGCTTGGCATACAAACATATAACAAATTGTGTTCAATCTTTAAGGGAGGACTGTGGGTTTCCTTCTGTATGCTTTGTCGGAAGCTGAGATTTTTCAGAAAAAATAGTGCCTCTCACAACAGCATTGTGGTGAAATCTCAGACACAGCAGATTAAACTTTGAACAACTGGGGAACTGACAAATATATATATATACATATCTATGTATATAGATATGTTTATAGATAGATGTAAACAAGGTTTTATATTGGTTGTTGATTGGCTCAGACGAGGGGTCTGCATCAATAGATGTGGAAGACATTTTTACTGCTTTGTTGTTATAGAAGGTAAAGGAGGAAGATGTGATGAACTCTATTGATCCCTTTGGATGAATTTAGTTATTACTGCAGCAACAATACGATGTAGAAAAAATACAGTACATACATTGTGTTTACTGATAATATTACAGATTAATGATACGTTGCCTTTGAAGGAATTCCAGCTAGTTTGCAGATTCAGCGGCGGATATTTGACAGTGAACGGCAGCAGCTCTCAGGATGTGTTGTGTGCAGATGTGTATCTAAGTGAAGGCTGAAGGCTGTGTAGGGTTGTGAAGGATGATGTGGAGGTGGACAAATGCTTCTTTGGCTTTTTGTCTGACTTCAAATTGACATTTCATTTTAGCCCACTTCCTCTAAACTCAAAGGCCATGGGCACCGCTATGAGCTTGTAGGAAGCAGAGCAGTAAGGGATTGTGCTTGGATTTTTTTTTACTTGTTGGAACTAAGATATTATAGGGATAGGGATAGGTATCTGTGTAAACTGGGTTTTAACGGAATAAATGAATGTATATTGTGAAATGCATCGCTTTAACCCATGGAGAAATATTACCCAAATATGCAGTTCGACTTAACTCAACAGAAGAGCATGTGAGGAGAGCGCAAGTAAGTTCTGGGTACAGGCAGCATGGACTAATATTGTTGAGTTCTGTATTTCTGTAGCAAAAGTAGCCTTGTGAATGAAAACCATTTTTTATACAAAGCTACCTGGACCCGACAAATGTTACTAGAGTGCACGCTGAGAAACTTCAGTGGACATGGAAAAAAGGCTCTTTATATGACGTTGCCTACATTTTAAATGGATGTCTGCCTAAAACATCACATACATGATTGTTGTGACGGAGACTGGGACTCCACATTAATAAGATTCTGACTAAGTAGCAAGATATGAATTCAATTGTAATTCTGTGAGAATTCCCAGATCCAGTTTCTCTTTTTTAATCTTACCCTTAATATTTAAAGGAATCTACATCTATGTGTGTGTGTGTATATGTGTGTGTATGTGTGTGTATGGCTTCTGGAAGAAAATAAAGGATAAAATTTGAATTACTAAACTGACATTAAATAAGAAGTCTCCAATACTTTTAGAGTTACACAGCACATTCGCCAGGAATCATTTTTGATGCCTAAACATCTCGCTCAGATAAGGCCAATTGAGAATGTCTTGCTGCTTGTCTGCAAAATCTCTGCGATGTCTGTTTTCTTCGTTTTCAATCATGTTGCCATCCAGACTACGATGTGCTAACATTACCGCCATCAAGCCACAATCTAAATCTGTCGAGTTTTCTCTTAGTAGTGCGTCAAGTGCAACATACGGTACTTTACATGTTCCCATCCAATTAGATGGAATTTGGTATTGATGACACAAACAATAATAATCCAGTGAAATTATTTGAAACTTTTTAGTGAGGACTAGATTAGGACTGCCTTTAAAGCTGATTTCGGTTTCCAGTTTCCCCCCTCAGGTGTGTCTGTTAGAACACGGACGGAGACAACTTCTCTCTTTTGATGCTTTATTACAATCCAACAGTACAAACACGGGCATGGGCAGCTCTGCTATGGCTGTGTGTCTGTGTGTGTGGTTCCGTAAAGAAATAAATAACATTGTAAAGGCTACCCGACACAATGCATAGGAATCATATATATGCTAGCAAATAATAACAATAAACCCAATATTAATTACGTTATCTTGTTGCAGTGTAACTGTAGCATATAAATAATGCACCTAAAATCAACATTCGCCTTTGTGTCATATCAACAGCCAGGTGTAACCAAGCTAACAGGTGAAGAACACAAACGACAAAATCCCTAGCTAACTTACTTTAAAATGTACAAAAACTATAGACCAAAACAACAGGCTCAACCCTTGTGTTGTCTTCCTGTTAACCACGAACTTGTCCTTCCGGGTCGAAATTGAAAATGAATATTTTGTTGTGCTTTTCCAATGTTTTTGTCGCTTTTTTCAGATTTATTTGTCACTTTTTCCAGCTTTTGGTGCTTTAAAAAAAACCCTGAACTGGTTTAATAATAGGTTTTACACTTATTCTTGAAATTCATGGTTAACAAACCCCATTTATATCAAATTATACATAAGTTGTTAGTTAAAAAGCCAGAAATTATGCACCTGAACAAACCTGGAAGTGAAACGTGTTGATATGCAATATAATAAAGGTAACATGCTGTATATAAATAACATTTTAAACTTTTATTTTTTATTTTATTTAGCTGTGATTTTATACAGTCCATTCCTTCAGTCTCAGGACATAAATGAATCTCATGTGTCTTTACCCTCATTCAATCTTTATCTTGCTCCCTTCTTAATACATCTGGGGTGATGGGCACCATCTAGAAAGAGAGAGACGACACTGTATTGACAGAAAACATATATGGAACTACCAATTTGTTGCTGCGACTTGCTGTCATTACTTCTTTTTTCTTAGACGGCTTAGGGCGCACTTTGGGCAGGGCTGCGTCATTTTTGCAGCACCTAAATTTGATCAAGACGGAAGCACAATGAAAGGCACCATTGATGTGATTTATAGTTGCCATCATGGTTGCTATGTCAACCAAACTTTTAACAGTCTTATCTCTGTGAAAACAGTCTGGCTCTCTATTGCTTGCCCAATAATGCAGTGTCTGCACACATACAGTACATATGTGGAAACACAGAGACCATTAACTCCATCTTTCTCTCTTGCGTGCACACACACACACACACACACACACACACACACACACACACACACACACACACACACACACACACACACACACACACACACACACACACACACACACACACACACACACACACACACACACACACACACACACACACACACACACACACACACACACACACACACACACACACACACACACAAAGGATTGCTCAGTGAAAGCAGTTCTCCCAAGGCCAAAGTGCTTGTGTAACACACTTCATTTGACACATTCACCGTGCAGCTTGAGCTAAAAGCATTGCACTCAAATATGAGCTGAATTCATTTGCACTAAAATAAGAGGACAAAAACAATTCAATAACCCAGTGAAACAACATTTCTTTTCTCCGTCTATTCAGTGGCTGCACGGGCAGAATGAGTTATGACTGGAAAAAAACCCGGAGACAAATCCAATCCACCAGAGCTGTCATCGTGCCTGATGAGTATAATGCCACCTCGACTAATCCCTCAAACTCTCACTCGCTGTTTCTCCGGCTGGGCCACAGCAGCTCATTGCTGTTTTGCTCCTGTTGTGACCCATCAAAGTCAAGGTGAGGTTTCAGTCATGTCTGGCTGTTTTCAGCTCTTATGTTTTTTGCCAAGGTAAGGCTTTTGCAGTTGCCCCCGTCGGCGTTTATCAACTGCTTCAACACAACATGGCACAGTCATCAGCACAACAATTCACACATGACAAATAGAGAGATCCGAAGTGGATCAAATGTGGGGGAGGAATGAGAGACTATCACGTTTTATGACGGATATTCTGTCAGAGAGAAGGCAGAGCTGGCAGCTGCTTAGAGGCATTACATGTTCCATCTAAACTGATGCCTGATCGACATCGCAGTAAACAAAAGGATTCGCCTCAAGCAAAATGGCCTCCGGTGCCTGTGTCACACAAACTCAAAACTGAGACAACTTTTATATGTTTAGTAAAAGGTTTATCCCAACATCAGCAAGGTGAACATGCTCCTTTGCTGTTGCAGTGACCTCAAAACACACTATTTAAACTGTGTTTTTAAAACACCGTTACAGTTCATTGTTGCTTCACGTAAAACAGCAAACTACGTGAACATGAACTCATCCATGACCTCCTAAGGGCCCTGTTCATGTTGGACAGGTATATTATTTGCATTGTGAGTCTTTTAAGAGACACAAAGGCACAAAGTTGGCCCAATAACTGCCGTTTTAGCTCAATGGAAGCTTGTACACGTAGCTGTAGCTACTCAGTGTTGCCTGCACAGATTCAAGTCGGGGGGTTTTCAATCGAAAGTACTTGCATATCTATAGCGATAAAGATTAACATAAAAATTGGCTGGTATTCTACTTTAAAGATGCCTCAGTTCCATTAAGTGTCCCAGTAAGCTATTCCAGTGAGCAATCATTCACAATACCAACCCTACCTAAGTGCAATGCAGCTATTATTAATGTTATTAAATAGCTGTGCTTTTCCTACAACGTCAAAATGTCTGTTGTTGTCGACCGTTGACCTCTCCAGCCGAGCCAAGGGAAGAAGCCTTTTATAAGCGCAACACTATGAACTGCTGGACAAATCCAAGTTGCCATGTTTTATATATCAATTGGCGAGTTTTAGACATGATGAGCATGTCATCCCAGTCACTATGCTAGATGGAAACTTTGAGGTTAAATGTTTCAATGACTATTTCAAAGTTAAGGAAAGTTGATCTTAACTCTATGCCAGACATAAAGTACTAGAATCCCAGACTTGACTAAAAGTACAAGGGCTCTATCAAAAAAGTGACTTGAGTAGAAGGTGAAGTGCTCTTCAAGCACCACACTTAAGTATTCAACATTTTTTGTACTTAAGTATTGCAAGTAGTTTATTTGAAAATGTACTACTCAAGTACTGAAAATAAAAGTACTATTAGTAGTATTGTGTTATGTAGTTATTAAAAAAAACAGTCAAAATATCTTATTGTTGACATTATTTCACATATTTAGCTTGAAGGACACTAAAAATTCCTTTGGCTGTAGCAGCAGCCCAAGGACAGGAATGTACGAGAGCACCATAAAACATTGAGCTTAACTCTTTGTCAACAACTCAGCAACTATTCAACAGCCAGTTTATTCATCTGGCATTAGTTATGTCAGCGTCTATCAATACCATTACCCTATAAAACACTACACTATAAAAACAAGAATGTGATTAAGCAGCATGAAAAGAGACATGGTCAGCGATTTACGTATGTCATAAAATAAGACAAAGTTGACATTACTAATAACAATGTATACTTTATTAATCCCTCAAGGGAAAATTACAGTGTTTTCACTCTGTTGTTATTACACACAGGCCTGAATTACACACAAATGCTCAGTACCTGTACACATGGACTAAATGGAGAGATGTCAGAGTGAGGGAGCTGTCCATTGGAGTTGGGGGATTCGGTGCTTTGCTCAAGAGCACCAGCAGTTCCTGCTACCAGTCCACCCCCATACTTTGGTATCTATGGGGATTTGTACCCCAGACGCTCCGGTTTCCAACTCAACTCCCTACAGACTGAGCTCAAGCCCACAACCACTAGTGATTACTTCATTCCATAGGAATTTGAAGTCTTTCACTCCGAAAAATGAAAACATGGACTCTAAGTAGGGCCAGGGGTGGTCTCCTTCCTTACCCTCACAGCCCCGATCACTAGAATGTGAAGGTGTTGAAGGTGGTGTTCCTGGTTCTTCCATCTCGAAACAAACTAACAAAGCTCAAGTGTTAACAATGCAGGAAGCAGCAGAGCGAAAGGCAGAACAGGATAAGACAGCTTGATTGCTGGATACGCTGATGGGCCAGCTTCATCAAACATGGTGACAGAGCCATCAGTAGATTGCTCTGGCAATGACAATGTGGGTTTGGAATGATTCGTAACATTTGTATAATTGTAATGAGTAACGATGCAGCATATAAAAAATGTATCAGAGCAAAAGTATGAAACCCATCAAAAATATGTTCAGAGGTAAAAGTGGAAGTAGGAGAAAAAATAATACAGAGAGAAAAATAATAGAGTACAGATACAGCCTTTTAGTTCAGTAGTGAAGCAGTTCTACTTCGTTACTATACATCTCTGCCCTATGCTGAAATATAGTCATTTAATGTGATTGAAAAAATGGTCAAATGGAACCTGGGTTGATAAAAAAGGAACAAAATTGAACCCAGTTAGATCTGGTTCTTGGTGCCTGCAAATCACCAAATCATGGCTTACAGTCTGCTTTCTCCCGTAACTCAGTGTGAAAAATCTTTAATTTTAGCAACTTAATGCTCTGAACTAAAGTTTTAGTTTAATAAAATCAAACAGTTTTCAGGGGAGATGAACACAAAACATAGGGATGAAGAAGAAAAAGAAGAAAAAGAAATTAAGAGATTATAGCTTTCATTTGTAGTGAAGTCTACAGGTACTACTGTACAATGAGCCTAAAGAAGTCTGGGCTTGCTTGTTGACAAGTTCAGCATACTTCAAAGTGAAATATTAGTGTATTCTGGTAAAAGAAAGGAGCATAACATGAGTTTGAAATAGAAGAAATTGCATCCCAATATTTTACTCTTAAACACGGCGTACTTTCGTACCCAAAACATCAACCCAAAGTGTGGTTTAATTTGAAAAAGATAACTTTGTTTAAAGGCTGCAGAGGGTTTAATATTACTGTAGCAACATTGTATCTGCTAAGTGATCCATGGTATTTAAATGAGTCAACGCTAATGTGAAGATTATTCACTGACACAACCCCCATGGGCATACCTGACCTGTCATCCCTCTCTCTCTGCTTTCTGAAATACATTCCATCCATTTGACTTCACCCATCTCCGTCTCTTCCTCACACTTTATCTTGTTTCATATCTTGTCCAAGTGTCTGGCTTTAGCCTGTTTTGTACAGATACCTTTGGTGGCTTTTGTACCTTTACCTTTTGTAATGAAGACAGTGGATAAGATGCACAAAAGTAAAAAAACAAACTCACAAGTAAACATTAAAAGGAAGTGGAAATAGAGCTTTTATTACACACGTGTTGCGCCTGAGGTGTTGATTGGTCCCTGTTAACTATCTCTGTATTGGTTTCCTTACCTTTTTTTTTGCCCGCAAACAAATTTTGCATCAGCCTACAGCTTTATTTACATCTCCCTTAATTCCCTCAGCAATAAAGGCCACAGCTCAAGGCAACTGCAAGGACATGTGCTTGAGCTGGATACCTTGCTTTATACGTGCATGTGTTTATGCATAGCTGCGTGCGGTATGTGTGTGTTGTGAATTCCAAAATGTCGGCACACACTTTACGTGATGTTTAGAAGTGCAGACATGCCTGAAAGAGTGATTTAGCTCATATAGGAGATTTAAAAGCATGCAAAATAAAACCCGCCCTGCGCAGACCTTCAGCCGCTCAGTATGTCTCTCAGCCTCGGCTCTAGGTCAATGCCTCCCAGAAGGTCTATCAGAACTTTACAATTAGTTGATTGAACCTGCCTCCAGTGAGCCACCTGCGGGTGCACACGGTGGAACTGATGTCCTCACCTTCCAGAGGCAATTAACTCTAAATACGGCGCTCTGCGCTCATGAACCACAGTTCTCCTTCCAGCTGAATATAATAAAGTTGAACTACGTTGAAGTTGAGGGGGAGGTGTAGAAGGCTGCTCATGGCCATGAGACGCTGATGGGTATTTACTTCCGTCAGATTTATACTGGCAGTCATGCAGAATGGTGGACGACTGTCGAATCCTCATAGGCAGAGGAAGCAGCGGACGTTTTTTTCCCCTGGCTTTCTCGGGTCAGCTCGGATGGGAGGGGTGAAGGGAGGGAGGGCAGCCTGTGGCGTGAAGGTTAGGTGATTAATTGAAGGAGCAGCTCAGGGTCAGCCACCATTGTTGGGGTGATGGGTCAAATGAGAGCGACATTGAGTGCGAAACCTGATGCATGTCCTCAGCTACGGCTGAAAGATGAAGTTGTAACTCAGGGCTGAGAAAGCGAGACAGAGAAAGAAGAGAGAGAAGAGGGGGCGAGATGAGAACACCAGAGAGACAAGAAACACAGATTCGGTGGATTCCGAGTCCCTGTCTCTCGACTGACAGTTCAATTAAATTGCTATCACAAGTGCCAAAAGCATTGTTGACTTCATAACTTGCACAGATATTTTTTTCTCACTCTGAGGGATTTAAATTACTTTGAAAAGTGTAGGAAATGTCCCAACTAAAGCTGGGGAGTATAAAAGTGCCAACAGTCTCACAGACAATGCAAAGACGTCTGCTATTCGAAAAGTCGAAGCAAAAGAAACCGCTAGGGTGAGTGTCCATTCACAAAAACACATAAAATAGAAATTACGGTAATTCTTCTTCACTGTTCTACATCTAAACATTGACACCCTTAGTTTTTTACCTTTATAAAAATTCCTCTGGGAGTCTATGATGTGAATGTCACCGCAGCTCAGTTCTCCCGCTCAGCCATAAAAGTCGGCCAGGAACATGACAGATCTTTGAAGCCACACTCCCACTCTTCCCACCGATGTTCCTCTCATTGCAGCCTAAAATGACAAGCTCTAAGAGCTGTGCGATGCTACAACACTGTATTTCAAACCTATTGTGATAGCCTTGTTGACAACGGGGGTTTTCTTTTTTTGGACTATCCTCTCTTTATTTCTTCCAGTCTTTCTCCTGCATGTCCCTTTTTTGTTATTCAGAAATGCCATTTTATATGGTGTTGTATACCCCTGATGTCCTTGAAGAAAAACAATGAAGATCTCCAGAATGCTAAGAGGCACATGGGCGTGTCATTGATAGCAGCGGTGAGCTATCAATCTTTGAAACAGATGGCCTATCAGTTGCATGGCTTTGTCCTCGACATGTCTACTACACTGCATAAAGGTGACCTTTTAAAGATAACTCTCACTAAATGTGATGGTATACGTTTAATTCACTTTAAAGTAAATTGACTTTTTTTTCTCTAAATGCAGCATATCTGTAGTACTTTGATAAATACTAATCATTATTACTGTCGATGATTAACATTATTTTATGTATTTTCATGCCCTATTTTCTTGAAAGCTAATGGAAGCTCGGATGAAATGTAAAAGAAACGATTAGGCTCTAACCAGCATGCCCATTTTTCCATTACCACGTCCTGCTTATCAACAGCTCCATGTTGGCTTTCACAGCACAAGAAAGAATGGTCATGTCAATCCTCATTAATTCTCCACTGAATTAGAAGCAAAGTAGATGATAGGAAATTAATGTCTACAAGGAGATACTTAAATTATTCAACAGTAACAGGATTATGATGAAAGATCACTACCCTGGTTTCTTTCTCTCCCCATCCATTCTTCCTCCTCTTCCTTTTTATGCTTCCTCCCTCTTACTTTTTTTTTGTCAGGTGGCAGCCATTGTCTGGAATATAAATATATACATATATATATATAT
>NC_045734.1:23543274-23574685 GCF_008692095.1 Etheostoma spectabile | reverse complement strand
ATATATATATATATATATACTTGTGTTATTCCTATTGTTGGTGTTGGAGTTGGTGTGTTATACACACATAATCTTACCAGGTAACCGGTGACTCCAGAAAGTCACTGCACCGAGCCAGGAAGTAGTCTGGCCCATTACATTAATCACAATGTAACAACTTTGTTTTTTGTACAGATTAAGTAAACCAGACATAGTGTGTTATTAGTGATGCAAATTGTTTTTACACTTGCACAGAACCAGGCTAGCTTTTCCTTTCTTATTCCAGTCTTTTTTCTAAGTTAAGATAACCAGCTGCTGGTATGTGTCATAATTAATGGACACATGTAAGGGTGCCATCGATCTTCTCAAGCATCCAAAAAGTCCTATTCCTTGAAAAATATATAGGAATAAACCTATTTGCAATTTAGCTAAGTAAGAGGATAGTTTATCTTATACTGTAAAATGGCAGCTGTGGCTCAGTGGTAGAGCAGTTGCCTGCCACAAATCAGAAGGTTTGGGGTTCAATCCTGGCCCTGCAGTCACATGTCAAAGTGTCCTTGGGCAAGACAATGAACCCCGAGTTTCCCCCAATGCTGCGCCATCGGAGTGTAAATGTGTGCGGGTGTTATTCTGATGAGCAGGTGGTACCTTGTACAGCAGCCTCAGCCTTAGTGTGTGAGTGGTTCCTGTACTATGTAAAAGCACTTTGAGTAGTCATTGAGATTAGAAAAGTACTGTATACGATCAGTCCATTTACATTTTACACCTGCATCTCTAGAGTATGACATTCTCCTCTGGGTTGACTATCACATAAAGGAACTCTTTTCACATATTCTTACCCAAGGGGGTAAACATATTCCAAAAATGTCGCATGTTCCTGCCTTAACATTCTCACTTTAAAAGTGCTTCCTATAGTTGGAAATACATAGAGCAAATATTATTGTGCTTAGGTCTTTCTGTACTTTTCACTGTTAATCAGAACAAAGTGTCTTTTGATATTTTGAACCTGGGTGTAGCCCCAGCACTTGGCTTACAATCCTACGAGGAGAGAACAAACCAACCTTGGTTTTCCAAATGTAGCAATTTATTCCTGATGGACGATATTGGGAGTAGTACATGACACCCAAGACTTTCTTTTAATATGCAGGAAACATTTACCAAGCACACATTCTCCCATTCTGAGCAGCAATGCATTACCAATACTTGGAAGTGCTTCACCTTATAAATGCTACTACCTGAAGTTTTGGTAGACACAACATGTAAAAATGAGAGGCAAAACTGTTCTTTACAATTAAAAGGCCTTGAGTTACAGTATATGTACCTGTAAGGGATTTTTGAGACCATCACATTTCAGAATAATGAAAACTCTAACATCACTTGGAATGCATAACTTATGAAGGCATGTTACACCACACTTAGCTCCTACACAGTCAACAAGAAAGGAACTCAAATGCACCACAGCTGCTCCTGCAGACTGAAGCATGAATTTGTAAAACATAGCCACAGACCGGTGTTTTGTCCTTAGCCAGCACTGAAGTCTTCAGAGGAGTAACCTGAGGCCAGGGATGTACAATGACTGTGCACTAATAATTAACTGCTTCAGTTAATGGTCAATTAATTATTAATCTGTCATGGGAAATATATAATAATATGGATGGAATGGTACCTGAATTTAACCTCTAATTCTTCATTGGATAAGAAGCAGTGCTGTATTCATTTGGTTTAGTATTAACACCATAATGTGCTGCTGTTTGTTCAAATTCAGGTTTTGCCTTGTTTACAATATTAAGGTACATATTCATTTTTCCCAAAGGCAAAAAACTCCAAAGACAACCTGAATAATTAAACATTATTTTGAGTAATGGCACTTCCACACAGAGTTTAGATTTGGTGTGAACAAAAACAAAAGGCTCTCCTAATGTCAGGGAGCCTGAGGACAAGGTACATGTGAGGCATTTGATGAATTAGCTCTTCATGCTAAAAAAAACAAAACAAAACAAAAAAACAGGCAAGTGGAACAAAAGGGATAATGAGGAGCAGAGTTTTTTTTCCATTGTTTTTACTGAGGTCAGAGAAAGAAGGTAGAGGAGGAAAAAGGCGGATGTACATTGGGAGGAGTGATTAGACACTAAGAGCAAGGAATCTCTCACAGCACAGTGAAGATAAGTAGGACTTAAATTAAGTAGTTCAAGAATATGTAAAACTGGCATTTTAAGAGCCATGCTGTTATGGTCCTGGATTTTTGTGTAGTCTGTTACATTCTTTTGAAGGTTCTCTTCATGTGTCTTATCTTGTTTTACTTTCTGCCCTGTGTGTTTTCCGGCTTTTGTGATTGTCTGCCCTGTCCGGATGTGTTTCATTTGTTCCTCATCAGCCCTCATGTCCTCCGTCCTTCGTTACCACCCTTCTGTTCTCTTGTCTCTATCATGCTGTACTTCTTGGTTCTAGTGTTTAGTTTTATTCAGTGTTTACAAATTGTAGTGTTTTTGGATTTGCTTTTGTTGCCAAACTGTTTTTGGCTTCTTGGATTTAGCTTCATGGTATTAAAGTTCCCCTTTTTCTTCCCCAACCTGCCTTCCTGGTCACTTGCATACAGGTCCTCCTTTTGAACTGTAGAATCTATACACACAACCATTAACACCCTGTTCAGAATGATTGTGTGTGTGTGGTGGCTTTATTCAACTGATGGAACTTTTCTTGGTCTTTACTGACACAGTTTACGTGTTTTACACACAGTATCTACCATACTTTTTTTAAAGGACGCTTTTCAGAGCACTTTAAAGCTGAAGCATACCGATAATTAGATTAATTACACTTCCGTCTCATTACATTTTCCTTTTTCACAATGAGAAAATCATTTACATGAAACAATCTGAGAAGGGAAAAAAAATCCCAATTTGGTTGAACTGCTGACGATGAGGCCATGACATGTGAAAAGGGGTCACAAGTAGCGTTTTTTAACATAGGTGTAGGGTTTTTGCCCTGATACACTTGGAGGCACCAGATTTTTCATTTTCATTTGTCAACTAGGAGTTTTTGCAGAAAGGCTCAGGTGACCTGAACCAGCCCGGAGTTCCCAGGAGTTCACAGCAACAATATGCCAAAACAACATAAACATGAAAAGGTCACAAATGGCAGTTGGGATATTAGAAAGAAAAAAAAACATGATGTAAGCCTTCTTTCTAAATACTTCTATAGCTTACTTCCAGCAAACGTCACAATCTGAGAAGCTTTTTTAGCACCTTCCCCAGACACTATTCAGGCAGATGTCACCCCCCCCTTCAAAGAAAAGAACGAATGAACGCTTTACCGAGCCAACGTCTATTTAAAACCAACAGATTGAGTAAGCCAGATGTCAGATGTGTTTTCATATTAGTCACAGCTCACTGGCAAACAGGATAAAATTGGCTACATCAACAGGACATGCTGGCAAACAGCCAGAGTTGTCCAGGCATATACAGCCCCATCAACTGAATGACAAAGCTAGGTGGCTAAGATAATGTGGTGTAATTCTTTGACATTGCATTTTCCCACTGAGCCATTCAAAATGCTATCTACATCAAATGGAGCTAACAGATGCCAGGCGGGAATATTAAGTGGAACAGAAATGAAGCTCTTTGACAGTGTCACATTCATATTAATGTTCCCCTTTAAACGCAGGTCTATGTTGTATGAAGAAAAATATAAAAACCGCATCATGCCTGTTTCAAGTTGAACCTCAAGTGGTTCCCTTGATTTCTGCCAACACTACATCACATGTATTTTTTGTTTGCACTTTCAGCTTGAAGACTTTAGAAGGAATCTGAATTTGAAGAGTGCGTTGAGGGAATTACCTGATGAAGACCTAAGGGGTTACATACAAAGCTGTCTTGGTTTTTCACTGAAAGTGTGTGTACAACTTTCTTTGTTATTTTTGACGTGATTGTGTAACAGGAGCAACTTGCAAGTGCATTTAAAAAAAAAAAAGATACAACAAAAACTTCTGGGTTTGTGGTTATGTGTGAATGGACATAGTATTATTGCTGAAACTGACAGTCCCTTATTTATTTGAAAGGTTATTTTGCTGCAAGAACTTGGAGGCGTAGCCACTCACACATACAGGACTATGCTCAACAGTCAAGGAAGGTTATCATATTCACATTTAATTATTATGTGTACACACAAGAGCGTTTCAAAAGGCCACACACTTTTTTTTATAAATGTAATTAACTGTGTTGATTACTGAGTAGTCTCACATTGCCAGCCCTATCTCTGCAGAACAAATTAACCCCCAACCCGCAGGATAAATGGTCCTGCGGAGGCTCCACACACAGCTTTCGCCAAAGCCTACATGAGTGGAAAGACGTTTATGCTTGTGCGTTGGTGTCTATCTTGATCTCTTTAAGAGAATAGCAGTGTGTTTGTGGGGAGTATTTGGTAGAGCGAGTGAGAGAGTAACAGGCTTTTAGAATACTGATCCTGGATGCATAGTGGGAGAAAGAAAGTGTCTACCCTGTGCATTCTGACCACAGTTGGAAATCTGTACAGGGAAACTTAACCCTGTTGTTTATGGAAAAACACTTTAAAGAATATTCTTTAAAGAATAAGGGTGTAATTTAGAAGGTGATGGGTCTCTGAATAAGCCCACAAACACAAGTGATCTAATGAAAACAAGTGTTGTTTAATAACTAATTAGGTCTGACAGACTGTCAAATACAAAATAAATAGTTAGTATAGGTGGCCAGTGAGGCAGATACAAGTGTATCGTAAATACCTAAAGTTTTACGTTCCGACAAGGGAATTTGTCCTTGTGGACGTCCGAATCTGAAACAGGGAGAAAAGGTTTCTGTAGCATGAAACAAAAACAACATGGTACACAGGCTGAGTAGAACATAAATTACAAAAGCACATGGGGTCAAAGGTCTGGATTTCAGCTGGAGAGCAAATTTGGCTTGAAGCAGAAAAAGAGTGAGGTGACAATGGAAGGTATGCTCTCTGGTGAACAAGGTCACCAAAAGGAAAGACCTGACAGTGTAGCCAATCCACAGCCAGACATGCACTCCACTTTATTGAAAGATCCTAAGGTCAAATCGTTGGTCAAGAAAATTGTCAGAGCTTCATTTGAAAATGTTCATGTATTTTTTATGAGAGAAAATTATCCTGACAACAACAGGCGCAAAATGTACAAATAGGATTGTACAAATCTCCTCAGTACTGGACGAGATGGATGTTTTAAACGCATCTCGACCAGGACAAACAGGTCATCATATCTGGAACGAGACACTCTGAGTTCTCCAACAGAAGAGAATTTCTACAGTGTAAGTGCTCTTTGAGGACAGTGGTCTTTTTTTGGATGGTCGGTTAAACTGTTGTCCACAGGGTATGCTTTAAGGCCTTCAAGGTACATTTCATAACCCATAGACCAGAGTAAAGTGATCTTCTGGTTTACACTGTCGACCACTCATGCTTCTATTGCTTTCTGATGACACTAAGATCCATGAAAGGCCTCTGGTTTTCCTTTTGTGACAAAACAAAATGAAAAAAAGAAAAAACACACTTGCCCGAATGCAAGCAGTGTAAATGTTTAACTAAATGTTACAGGAAAATTAACAAAAAAACTGTCTGTATTCATCACAGCACCTGACTAGCAATAGATGTTTAGTCTCAGCTCTGAATGGCCCTATGTGCCGAAAAAAAAAAAAAAAAGATGAGTCACTAGACTGGAGGAGGAGAGAGAGCTTTTCAGTTTTGTCACAGCAAAGCAAATATAAAGTGGATACATAATGCGAAGAGATGCCAGTGACAGATATGTTTTCTACTGAATTTAAGTGTCTGAGTAAGTACACACAAGAGATATTGATATTATAAAGATGAAGGCTTCTTTGTCCTTGCCGTAGAAGTGTGAGAAAGAGGCTGATACTGAAAAGCACACTCATCTGTTACCATTTCAGTGTAATTTCAGACTACACACACACACACACACACACACACACACACACACACCTCTAAACTCCCACACATTCCTAATGATTTATTGCCCAGGTATTGCCTTATCTCCATATCCATGATACTGGTCCAGCCTGCCGTAAATAACCTTGTGTCCCCTCATTAGTAGGACAGCCGTGTCTCCCTTAGCCTCATTGTCACATACCCACACACAAACACACAGCATCCCCCCCGAGAGCAGGCCAGCCATCACCATCATAAATCTATGGGGCACACAGTCTGGCAGCGAGGGCTGGGCAACTAATTATCCAAACAAGTAAAGCTGGGCATGGAGGTGACCCGGACGCAGAAGACTGGGAAACCCAGAGATACACAGGGAGATACAGGCTGATGGCAAAGCATTGTGGGTCCTTCACTTGAGGGGTGGTCTGCCTACCCTCACTTCATCACTGAGAATTAATTAGTCAATTGGCTTTACCCACTTGTTGCTAATTAGAGTCGCTAAGTGTCAGAACTTAACATACACTGAGTGGATAGCAAGGAAAGAGCCTGTACATGTTTTTACTCCATTAAAGAATCTCATTGGATGAAGACTGTGGAAATTAGTGTTGCTTCTGTCAAAATCCCTGCAACAACTACTAGGACGCAAGAAAATAAGCTAGAAGCTAATGATAGAGCATATGTACAAAGTTTTGGACATAGGTAAGGCCAGACAGCTTGGGGATGGAATCAATCAATTAGAAAATGTGCTTTTAAAAAGGGATATTCAGGGAGTTACTTTTAAAGGACAACACCAGTGCACATTTTAACTCCTTAAAGCTGTTATAGTCAATGTTTTTACAGTAACAATGGCTCAAATGACTGTGTTTAAGGTGTCACTATGTGTGACAAAGTGTCAAATCCTCTAATTGTTATCACCCAACTCTGGTACTGCAGTTCCATTTAGTTTTTCTGAGTCTTTTAGCTCATTGTTTTGGTTCATTTTTTTCTACTGTCATTAACATTGTTTGCAGACACAGCAGGCTTGTTGTGAGCAAAAAATTCAATTCACAGCATACTAACTGCCCAGCACCAAATGACAGACAAAGTTTTACCATAAACTAGCTGGGGAACATTTAGCAGCTTAAGAGCCATTTATTCCCCTTAGGAGTCTGCAAAGACCATAAACAAAAATAACACAAGAGTAAATATTGGGCTTACATTCATCAGGTGGACACCGACACTTAAGAGTCAAATTAAGAGTCATGTATATTTTTATAATTTTGCTGATGATTTTCAAATGTAGGTTTTAGATATCCATCCGTCCGTCCATCCATCCATCCGTCTGTCCATCCGTCCGTCCATCCATCCATCCGTCCGTCCGTCCATCCATCCATCCATCCGTCCATCCATCCATCCATCCGTCCGTCTGTCCATCCATACTCATCTGCTTATCCAGGGTCGGGTCGTGGGGACAGCAGCTCCAACAAGGGACCGAAATTTCCCTTTCCGGAGCCACATTAACCAACTCTGACTGGGGGATCCCAAGGTGTTCCCAGGCCAGTGTGGAGATACAATCTCTCCACCTAGCCGCAGGTCTTCCCCGAGACCTCCTCGAGCTGGACGTGCCAGAAACACCTACCTAGAGAGGCACCCGGGGGGAATCCTTAACAAATATCCGTACCACCTCATCTGGCAGTTTAGATATTTGCATGTATTTTCCCTCCAATTCCATGGAGCCATTGGTTTCCATTAATTTACTTACAGCATGAAAATCAATTAGCTCTTGAGACCTGCTTGAGTTGTGTAATTCATCAAATTGAACATCAAGTCTGCATTAATTTTGTTTTCAGTCACATGATCATTCCATGGATATGCAGATTGATTCAAAACATCTGCACTGCATAATGATTGTGTAGCTTTGACAAAAATGAATACAGACTTGGTGGTCACTGTGATGGATTACACAGCTCAAGCAAGAGTGTTAAGAGTGTTCAGAGTTAGCTTGCAGTTTCATGAACAGAGCTTTCCTTAATACATCCATGGCTTCATCTCTCATCCACGTTACAAGCTTTACAGCATACAGCCCTCGGATGTATCGTAAGATAAGTGTTAAACCCTAAACCCACATCCGCTCTTAGGGACATAAAAGATATTAACGTTAGCTACCTAACCAGCTCTATTATTTAGCTTGACCTGCATTCTTCTTTTTTAGCTTTTGCAATAAACCACTAAACCAGGTCGAGTGATAGTGACGCTATATTGAAGTTACAAACATTTTCCTTACTTTAAAATTAATTATCTTAATTTAGGAAAAATACTGAAACTTTCACTCATTGTTATGTTAAATTGTAACCAAGAGTGTTATTACAGACAAAATGTACATACAGTAGATGCTCATTATGACACTTCACTTTGGCATGTATTAATTAGTAATGCTTATCAAAATAAATGATGGATGTTTTGAGTGAACCAAGGCTATGTAATCACTTCGTCTGTAGTAACGTTATGTAGGCATGTAGCTATGTTAGCTGTGTTACCGTTCTCTCTTATTACACCCATGCTAGCTACCACTGATGTTAGCTACTACCACGGCAGTTTGGGAAATACTAACAACGTTACATCCACGTAACATTTCCACCGTTATCCGCTAAGCCCACGGTTGCTTTAAGACATGGCGTTGTTCCTGGGGGCTTGGCAGTAACTAGGTACTAACTAGCTACTAGCTTCGAGCTTGTAGCGCTATGTTTTAGGGGAGGCACTCATGGACAGGCAAAGGCAACCTGCTGTGCTGCAAGGTGCAATGGATGGCAGCTGTCTCCAGTTCTGCATCTATTAACCAAAATCTGTCATATGAATCTGCCGTCAGGGGTTTAACTTGAGCTTGGCACAAACAGAAGGGGAAGGTACTTAGATATCCTGTCATGTTTTACAGCTAGATGAAGGGTTGTCTCCTCCTTTATATAGTTGTTTTGTAACCGTAGGTGTCATTTGTTCCTCATGAGTCGGGTTAGATAGGTGGTATAAAAAAAACAGCAGGATTCAGAAGTACAATGATTTGACAATTCTGTTTTAGTGCCAATGCAGGAAGTTGTGTGCCTTTTAAAGCAAAGTGGAATCTAAGAGGGTGGAGGTCAAGGGGGTGGATTATCAAGTAGGCGGGCTTTGAAGAGGGCGACCAGAGCTTGTGACCCGTCACTGATCTGCAGTTAATGTTAAACCACAAGCACAATGCTTCCCTAATCATAACCAAATGTTCCATTTGCTAAAACCCTACTCATAACATAGTTAATTTGCCACAACGATCTTTACTTAATCATAATGGTAACACTTTACAACACTTATTGTAATACTTTACAATAAGGTACACAAAAAAGGGTAGTTACTGTTTTTGAAAGAGTACCGAATGATTATTTACCATTTTTCATAAGGGTAGTTACTCTTTTTCAGAAGGGTAGTTAGCCTTTTTAAGATGAAGAAAAAGGGTAACTTCCCTTATTCTTCAAAAGAGTAGTTCTGATAAAGGGTAACTACCCTTCTGAAAAAGAGTAACTGTAACAAAAAGGCTCCATAGAGCTCAGGGGAAGTGCAGAGTTAGTGATAATTTTCTTGGTTGGTTGGTTGCTACAAGCAACCCCTATTGATATTATATTTACTGTGGTCATTTGACCCACTATTAATTATTATTATTATTTGTTAAATATTGATTTGTGCAGCTTTAATAATAACCTTGCTTAGAGGCAGAATTCTTTATCATAGATTTCTTTTTGAATATTTTGTATTTGTTTCTTTCAACATACGTCTTAGTTTATGAAAAATAAATTATAAACAAGCCAATATGTTGTTATTCTCTTTAGTCATTAAAGTTCCTCCATTCAGTGGAATGTTGTCTGTTTTTCTTTGTTTCTGTAGACCTGAGATCAACCTTTCATTTAAACATCCCTCTGTTTATTGCTTTGTTCCTCAATATGTGCCACTATGGAGTAAGATGGTCTCAGATCATCATTTCATATCAAAACAAGTGGAAAAACATGAAACTAGAGCGAGATCTTTGAGCTCATTAAGCCCTATCTTCTATCACATTGCTTTTGCTACCAACTGCCAACACCCGACCCCACTTTTGTCACTGCTGGTTTCCAGTGCAATAAGGTCTGTGTTCTACATGTCACACAGCGGCTGGCTAAAATCTGACAACCCAATCAAGAGCACCAGCGGGAAGCCAGTAGCAACTAGCCACACTCAAAATGTTATTACAGTCCAGTTAGCAGTGAAACTACAATCATGGCTTGTGTAACAAAAAGCAACTACAGTACCTCTCTTATTTCTGTACTACTAGTGAAACCATATTTCCCCAGGTTTTTTTTTTGTTGCTTTGGTGCAGGATTGGGCTGCAAAATATCTGAAAAATTGTGTTTTAGCTACAGATGCTGAACAAATGGCAGCCATTTTTCTAGAAATGGAGTCTGAAAATGAACAAGTGGTTCAAGTACAGGTACATGCAATTTCTTTTATGGACAGTGGGAATAAACTATCACTATCACAACAGCCCAGAGAAGATTTGATTCAAATTGACTCAGCTCCGTAAAATAGAAGAAAAAAAGACTAAGGATGTAAGTCTACTGTAGCCAAACCTGAAACAAAAGCTGTCTTTGAGGGGTATTCTTCTTCTGCAGAGTATAATATCTGGGCTTTTTCCTCGCATAAAGTGTTTGTTGCAGTGGGTGGAGGGAAAATGGAGGTTTGACTTCTGCCACCTCAGCAGTCATCCGACAAATCCATTTTAGCGACACTGTTCTTCATACTGTCGATGGACCTGCCAACCTCCCACCTCCAGCACCAATCGGAGAGGAGAACCAGTCTCATTATTCAGGACAATTAGCCAATGGGCTGGGTGTCCCCTGTCATTACTTATGGCTCATTTGGTCTCAGTCAGATGATGGTGCCATGTCCACTCAGCCTGCATGTCACTCAGGGAGGTGGGGGAGTGGGGGTTGACACAGAGCGATGGGAAAGAGTACAGCCCTCTTAGAGTGTGTGCTAATGTGTACATGCATGCATTTATCTGTACCTTTGTCATTACAGGCGCTAAAACAGATGAGTGCTGGTGAAAATAAAGGGAGAGGTGAGGACCATTTGGGTAGAGGTAACAAAGCAATAACAGTGAGCTTCATTACGATTCTGAGGAAAGTATGAAACTATGGACACAAAACCATACAGAGAGAGAGAGAGCGAGAGAGAAAGAGAGAGACAGACAGAGAAAGATAAAACTGCATGCATGACTAATCCAGTTAATACTTTTCCCCCACCAGTCTGGCATGAGTGTCGTCCAGTTCTCAAAAAGTTGGATGCTCTGCTTGTGTGTGTGTGTCATCTTGGCCATTTACACCAGAGATAGCCTCTATTTTGGCCTCTTTCAATCCATTGTGGTTTATGTGCACAACTTTGTACATCCATTTCCGAGGGTGTGATGTGGGCAAATAAAAAGTGTGATTATATTCCCATTAGGGCTGCTGCCTGTGCATGTGACGGAAATTAATCATCATCCAGAGATGCTGCCAAAATAGTTTAGACCAAAATTCTGAAACTTTTTTCATTTCTGTATTCATTTATTTTTAGCAAACAAAACTCCGCTAAATGCATCATTTAGTACTACTGTGTTGTCCATGCATTCATAAGCATTTTGAATGGTTATACTGTACCTCTTGTTTAAGAACAGTGGCGGGCCGTGTTTTTTACAGCTGGGCCTTCAGTTCTATCTAACAGCAATTAAACCACCGTCAAATAATCTCACCATGATACTGCTATCATTCAAGGCTCCACACCTAGAACATTTCAATACGCTATTGCAGAGACATGAATACATGTTGACTGAAGCCATCACTTTTATGCAGTATGACAGGATGCTGCATCACAAATAACCCTATAGTCCAAAATAATGTAATTACCAAAGAAACAGAAATAAACTCCCCACAACCAGTCCCATTTACTCAAACAACAACCACAAAGCAATCAAGAATACTGTTAAATATACAATATATATTGTATATTTATATACAATATATATATATTTTTTATATAATATAAAAAATAACACATTCAGGCATTGAAGGCTTCCCCACAAATTCCTGACAAGCGGCCACCAAATCTGGTCATCATTTACACCAACAGCATCCCTCTAAAGCAAACAAAAAGAAAAAAACTGAAAACCAAAAACCTCCCTATCTTGGATGAGTTAAAACACATGGAACCTAATGTACTAAACAAAGGGAATTCCTGGCCAATGTAAATTAAGTCAGTATTACTCTCAACCCTAGCCCAACTTTACAAACGCATAACACTATCAACTCCAGGGTGAAGCAGAAACGCTGAACAGAATCAAACACTTACTGACTCTCAGTACAGAAACACTGCAGCTACAAGCATGGCCTAGGGGAACTAGGGGTGCGGAGGGTGCTGCAGCACCCCCTCAGCAAAAGGCAGACAAACTAAAACCATAATTAAAAATGACATAGATTTATTTTAATGAATTGATTATTGATATTAACCTACTCCCTTTCATTACAGTTAAATGTAATTTGATTTTACAGTTTGGTTGGGAAGAGATAAACACATAATTTGATCAGATTGAATCTGTCAATTTTGCCGAGAGCGAGGCGTGCTGCGCACCTCTGATACTCATTCATGAGTGAAGATAGTTGTGGAAAATCTACCGGCGAGTCAACAGTATTGAAGTTAGCTTGCCTATAACACAAAAGCGCGTTTTAGGTTTTTTCATCACAGGCTAAAAAAACTAATAGACCTGAGTCAGAAAACTCAGCAGCTGTAACTGAAAGTAGTAGCAGCACCTCTACACCTGTCACTCCCACAGCGACCCTGCTAGATGACGAGGCAGCTAACTTTTGATTTAATTTAATTTAGTGATGTGTTTTATACCCTTGTGTTACCCATGTCTAGTTTTGCCCTGTCTTGGTTTTTGGATTTCATTCTTGTTTTAGATTTTCCGCTTGTGGAGCGTTGTGATGGATGCAGTGTGGTGTGCGGTGGTTGACTTTGCCTGAAACTGTCACTCTCAAAAATTTGTTAGCACCCCCAACTCAAAATACGTTTCCGCGGCCATGGCTACAAGGCTACAGGAAAACAGCTTACACACCAAATGGCTGGTAGTAGATCCCACACAGTTTAGCCTAGCAACTTGGAGTGATAGCTACAGAGAACAAGCACACAATATACATACAATTTACCAGTCTTAACAAACAGTGGTTGGCACAGATGCAGCATACTTACTGGAAGCACAGTATGTTGGCTTTTAAAGCAGCAGGTCCCAAACGCAGCTCGCCGATGGGTAGATGGTTCTCCGGGCTGCTCCAAATGATTGCACAGCCTGTTTAGCATACTGAAACACACACAGACAGTAACCACATACAATGGCTCCTAACAGCAGCCTTAACAAACTTTCACTAACAGACTTAAACTAACATTACTGCTATTATTTAGAGGTGCTAGCTTCTTTTGCTTCAGTTGGTTAACTGGCCCGCCAAATGCCGACGTAGGCAGCTAGGCCAGCTCAAAGGGGCAAATGCTAGATCAGATCTGCTAGATGTATTGACGTAGTTAGACGTAGGCATGAGGAGTGGGGATTAGTTGTGGTTAGGGTAAGAATAACAGGGTAAGTCAATCAGAAATAGAATAAGGCAAAGAGAGGGCGAGCCACGATGTCCTGTGACATCAACACGTCGAGTATCTACTGCTGCAAGGCACCGGCCCCTCAAAGAATACACACAACATGGCATAGAAATCAATCCAATATTTTTTAAACCTGTCCAATACTTGTCTGATCAAGGTCAAGATCAAAGTTTATTTCTGCCCCAAAGTGCTGTCCAAATATAGATGACAACATAAGATAAGAGCATAACAAATAACTTTGATAATTATTGTTGATATAACTTATCATTAACATTTTTATGATTAGCTAATGTTTAGAAGAACTTGGGCTATCAGTTCATTTAAATTTGTGTAAAAATTCTATCATCACAATTAACAAGGCCTATTGATCAATACTGGGATTATTGTCTTCCTGCCCACGTGCCACATTATTAACCGCTTGGCACATTGAAAAAAACAAGACCCTTTATGAGATTTTTATTCACATATATTTTTGTTTTAGCGGTAGTTCATCAATTTAAATCCAACTTGAATCAAAGACATTACTCTACCCTGGAATAGGTTCCACAGGGAGCCAAGACTTAGAGGTGTGTAACAGAGGTCAGGTAGTGAGTGACACTATGAAAGCAACAGAGTACATCATGAGTGTTTGCTACAGATTTCTTTGAATCCTTAATATGGTTTCCTGTGTTCGAGACAATATTGCATAATACCTTTGGTGGGCGGGTTCCAGACAGCAGGGTCTAATCTGTAGGATTTATAAGCAGGTAAATATATTAAATGACTCTGGTTTTCATTAGGCATGTTGCACCAAATTGTTTATCGACCCATATCTCAGCGCTGACACTCCTGATTAATGATGTTATTAAGGAGGGAGGTGCGGTGGGGGGAAAAAAGATGACAGGCTATTCTGTGATTGACCATTACCATTACCATGTGTGTGTGTGTGTGTGCGCATTTGTTCATGTAGTTTTGAACAAATCCATTCTGCCACATGTAATGTGTCTGTACACAAAATTAGCATTTGAATGTGCAACTGATCACACATTTGTGCTCGCCGGTGCATTCATGCACACAGTGTCTATCAATGCCTATTAATGCAATGCTTCTGATGAGCTAGTGTGTAAGTGGGTAAGAGGGTGGTAAACATACATGCATACAGTGTGTAGTGACAAACTCATTAAAACATTTCCCAGCAAAACACATATTCTAGTCAATTACTGCAGCAAATACATATATCAAAAATCACCTCTATTCTGTATGCTACAGTTGACCAAATGTAGGTGCTTTCATTCAGGATGACAATGGTCCATTCAGCCTGGTTAGGTGTTCAGCTGGTGTTCAGAACAGCATGCTAATAATGTAATAACCACATTCCAGGGTTTTAGAAATGACAAGATGTGATCCCTATTTATGCTTTAACGCTCTACCCTATGAGGCATGTGCCCCTGCAGAAGAAGCATTCTCCACTGTTGTTGTAATGATAGGGAAGGCTAGACGATGTCTCAAAATCATATGTTAGGAGTGATCAGTAGACCAGAAGCCTTGCTGGCAAAGCACTTCACATTTTTGCAGAGCCACCAGCATCACAGAGGACAATTTTTTGGGTTGTTTTCCTCCTGGTGCTCTGAGCAATCCCCATCACCCTGTCTGCTTCTGGACGGTTTCTGTCAGCCATCAGCCCCACTGGATGAAGCCCCGACCACTGGCCGTGAGCCCAGCCAGACAGAGATACTGTAGGTCTAGGTGACCTTTGAGCTGTGGCAGGCTGCAAGTCATCTGACACCTGGCTCAATCACATCTGCTCCAGGACCCATGGGCCGCTGATTTGAGTGTATGCGTGCATGGCATGTGTGTAAGTGAGACAGAGAGAGAGCGAGAGAGAGAGAAGCAGGCTTGCCTCACTACACCTACGACGGATCCGTCGGCGGGAGGAGAAAAATGAACTAATCAGCCTCTCCAGTGGTGGAATCTCACCCAATTTATTTCCAAGCTAACAGGCGTTGGTTAATGAGCTGAAGCAAAGCATCCTCTCTCTTCAGTCTCTCTCTCTCTCTCTCGCCTCTCCTCCTGTCCTCCTGTTCCATTGGTGATTCTGCGGACCAAACCAATTACTTTTGAGCGCATCCATACATGTGCACACGCATTCACATTTGTGTCCAATCACACATATTCACTTTTAGCAAAAAAAAAGAATGAAATGCACACACGTTATAAATAGACATGTAGTCTCACACACAAACAAACACACACGCACGCACGCACGCACGCGCACGCACGCACGCACGCGCACGCACGCACGCACGCACGCACGCACGCACACACACACACACACACAAAATGTCTCTGAGCTCTTTGTTTGGTCTGCCAATTACTAAAAGTTTGTGGAAGGGTAAAATGCCTTGTATTTTAAAAAAAAAACTGCGAGACCCAGACAGTGTCAGTCATTATCAAACAATTTTACCAAACACATTATCTTTTGGAGTCAAATGAAAATAACACCATTTTGTTAAGGCCAAGGATGCAGCACAGACAGCTCGGTATCTTGGCGGCAATGAAAAAAGTGCTCTATTTCTTACAGATCATACAAATGCAAACCCACTGTGCTATATGATTGTCACTGTATTATCATGAGATGATACACATTTGTATCCAGGTCTTCTAAAAATGGTTTGGTGAAGATCTTATTTTACTCACAGTTTCAACAAGTTCTTATGCATGAGCTTGTTGGAGTGCAGATATACTCACACAGTTCACACTCTATCACACTCTACGCATTGTCATCTTGAGAACTTTTATTGTAACATGGCAGAGTTATGTTTCAAGATACTGTGTGTTGTGACTACAGACGAGACTGTATGGTCTGCAAAAACACAATAACAACTGTATTTAGTAGTCCCTGCACAGCAGTCCGACTATGTGTTGCATTTTGCATAAGGGGCCACATTGTTATGTATTCTTAACATACAGCCATCACTTCTAATGCTCTCTACATCATAAAAGGCATTGTGAAAATAGCCTGATGTATATTCACATTTTCCTTTATCCTTTAAAGATTCCCTCCACTCCAAAGTGTGTTTTTCTCATGTTTATGTCCCCTAAAATGTCTGACCTTGACTACACTGACTTGTATTTATGCACAGTTTTCACCAGAGAGGCGTTTTTACATTCCTTTCCTGAAGTGATCCCAAAACCTTTTCAATAATGTACCTCCTTTTACATCTTTTTTCAACCATGCACCCCCAGATCAGCGGGAAACACTTCAGGTAGAAACAAAAGCCAATATAAAGAGGTACAATACATCGCTGCGCCATTAGTGTCTGATTTACTAAACAACTACCTTGTAACTGAAAAAACAGAATCCCTTAAGGAATTTGTTTATTATTATAATATAATTCACATGTTTTAAATCTTACAAACCCCCTGCAGTACTCCAAAGTAACCCTAGGGAACGTTTACCCCATCTGAGAAACACTGCTCTACTCTCAGAGAAAGTATACACTTCAGTTTCAATTCAGTTAAGTTTGAACATGTAAAAATTAAAATTTAAAAATAACACGTACCTTTTAACACAATCTTCCAAAATGATTGTTAATGATTCACTTGCAATTGCGGTTGCATAGTTAACTGGTTACTTATTGAAAAAAGGGATTATAAAAGAATCTTTGTGCTTTAGTTATTACAGTCATTTCATTTGCCTGTTTGTGTTGTAAAATTAATATCCACAGAATATCCAATATCAAGTTAATTTTACTGCTGTCACACATACTATATACTCACGTGTCATTTTTGACTTCTGCTTGCATTCAAGGTGTTTTTGAATAGCAGTCATGGAAATGTAGACATTCATGTACTAGTAGTGGAAAGCAAAGCACCGACACAGTGAATGAACTCCTAGAATGCACAGAACCTCACAGAATGGTTTCCCTTTTAATCATTGTCCCTTTGATGAGAATGTTCAAACCAGTTTTGGTCAGCACATTCAGTTCAAGCTCAGCAGCTTTAAAATGTCACACACACTGGACAGTTTTCACCTGAACCTGTTCCTCTGCCATCAATAACCAGAACGCTTAGGGACTCAGTCCATCTATAAGGTAACAATACTATCGAACATATCATTGAAAAAGCATACTACAGAAAAGTCTTATAACAGAACAGTGAATGGCTCAGGTGAACTTTTGAGAAAATGCCAATGGAACCTTCCAGCAAAATCCAACATTCCTGGAACAGCAGTCCTGACATTATGGCAGGGATTTGTAAAATCTGTGGCAGTGAGAGGGGACCCAATCTAGTTTCCAAATAGGGCAGTTAGCTGACCAATAGCAATGGAGGAATTAAACTCTGACTACCATCCTGCAGTCTTCCAAACTTCTTTTATTGGGACCTGAGAGACGAGCGACTGGGAAAAAACAGAATGATGAGAGAGAGGGGAGAGGACTGACTGTGTTATATTTACTTACATATCACAATGAAACATAGTGGAGTTTATAACAGTGGATTTTAACATCCTTAGATTTTTGTTAAGCTTGTCACATGTCAGTCCTCTGTCTCAGCCTGCCTCAGCCGTCTTATAATTAAAATAGAACATTTGCATTAGTGTCAGTCTGAATAGTGTTATATAAAAAAAAAGGGGGGGGGGGGACTGAATTATAGATTCACGTTCCTCCACTGAATATTAATGAACAGATGGAAATGATGTACAGTAATAGACAGGGCTGGATTTTTACTCAAAACTTGAAAGAGGTGTGCTGGTGCGATTAAAAGTGACAACATTATGCTGTGGGAAGAAAAAAGAAGTTGTCAAAATATACATCTGTCATAAGAAAATAATCTCATGACCAAAAGCATACATCGAGCGTATGCAGCAGAAATTGGGAGTGAAGAGAAATTGATGTGTCATCTCTGATAAATCATTTTGTGATTTCAAAGCCCCTGGAGGAGTGCTTGAATGAGGTCATATGGACAGTTTATGCTATTTTGGAATGCAGAGGACGGGTTTGACATACCCTTGAAATGCAATGTGGTCAGGTGACAGGAAACAGCACCGACGGTTTGCACCTCACTCCTCGTCTTTTACATGCTTTTGGTATTCTTTTACCTCTCTGCCACAAAAATCTATTAACCACGTGAGTGCTTTAACGTGTATCTCTCCATTAATCTCAGCTCATCAGCGCTAACCTGAGATCATCAGGGCCAATCAAATCTTATGCGCATGTTTAATGCAGAGACACGGCAGAAAAGGACGAGGGTTCAAGCCCTGCAAACACTGAGACCAGTCACGTACAGGGCATCCGCTGGTCATGCTGCCATGGTAAGAGTCTTTTTCATCAGTGCTGTGGACACCAGGCCCTTGGAGTAGAGATCAGAAAGTCAGATAGAGAGAGTATTCTGGATCAACGCAGTATATTTCCAGGATAATGCCTGGATGACCCTCACCTTCCGCTTCTGACAGACACCGCCTACCAAGACCCTGGGTCTGTCCGTGGTTTCTTCCTAAAAGGGAGTTTTCCTCACCACTGTCACACTTTACACTTCACAACTGTTGGGTCCTTGTAGATTATAGAGTGTAGTCTAAACCTACTCTATTTGTAAAGTGTCTTGAGACAACTGTGGTTATGAATTGCTACTACAAATAAAATTGAATTGAATTCCGCTCTCTGTGTGTTGCCGTCGTCAAACTCTGTTTGCTTCGGAAAACAACAAACTTTAAGCTAGCAAGCTAAAAGCTGAAAAGGACAACTTTTGAAGAATGGTTTTATCGTGCAACAAGGCAGGTCTGCTTGGTTCTTTCGGTGAATGATTGTAAAGATTTACTAAGAATATATTTACGGCATTTATTATCAGACTGGGATGTTTTGGGGCCGATTGGTGGGGATATCTTTTGACAAAGTACACACGACGATACACTGGTAGTAGCAAATTATGTGCAACCTTGTACGCGGCTAATTGAAATAGCTCCAGTTGCCGTATTGTGTGAAAACTTAACTTAATTTAATATTGTATGTGGCGTTTTCTTTTGCTGGGTGAAAATGTTCCACCAAAACAAGGTCCTTCCCAAGACCATTTTCAGAGCCACCAGCTGCGTCCAGAGCTTAGCGCCGTGCAAGACAATTGTAATTGGTTTAAAGAAACAACTCAGGTTGTTTTTTTCTCCTATCCTTGAATGTATACGTGGTGTAGTCAGACCTTACTCTACAGTGCCGTAAAGATAGGTCTGGCAATGCACACTAGAGGGAGAGCAGTCTGTGCCGACACAAGCTGAATAGCTCAATATTCTTTCTAAGCTGAGGAAAAAAGCAAAAAAGACACAACGTATTTGAGCACATACGCAGTTTGACGATGTAGAGGGTAAATTCCAAGTGATGTCTCTCAATCAATACCAAGATTTAATAGAATTTTTGACAAAATCTAAAAACTAATGAACACAGATCTTAGCTTTACGTTAACAATGTTTATTCTTGTCTTTTCTACTCCGGACATCTCCAGACTCCTTTCACACGGACACAAAAGAGAGGATTCTTTTCTGGGAGGGGATCGAAGAAATGGCTGCAATTAAAAGGCAAGTGGCTTTTACATTCCAAGCGTATCTCTGAGCGCTGCTTGGGTAGTAATTAAGTCCTCCACAGTTTTGCAGCCATTAGAGCTCCGAGCAAACCGAATGAGGCCACACCCAGCCCAGTGTGACCAGATTAAAAGGAGAGAATCAGCCCCTCGCTGCTCCCAAATGGCCACCATCGCTTCAGGCAGTCAATCAGTCTTCAATGTGCAACTTGAATCACCCTCCAATCAGTATGAAAGAGGCATAAACTTCCCAGTTGGCCGCTTAACAACATTCATAAAACTGTATTTACACCAAGCCATTCACAAAAAATACTGTCTCAAAGCTTTTTGTAAGAAATGTGTGTACTTTGGGGTGTACTTTGTGGGATGGTAAATTGCTTCTAAAAATATGACAACAATGACATTTTAGATACCATCATTACTTTTCTCTTTTTACTTTCTCTGCAGCATCTTGCTGAAGAACAGATGTTGTGGGTTCAGATAATGTTACCTCTAATACACATTCTCATCACCCAAAATTGACCACTCATCCTCCCATGAACAAGGGTCCGAAAGCAACCACGGGGCTCGGATGAGAGCGATGCTCAGTATTCAAAGAGTTTGGAAGAAGTGTCTTTTTTGTTAGTATTTCCAAAACTGAAAGGAATGGATTAAAAAGGGTGTTAATCTGTTCTAAGGTAAACTGCAATTGTTAGCCTGTCAGCTATTGTCACATCTCTATGTATTTCTATTGCATCCTGGTTGTCCTGATCCATTTATCAAATTATTTATAAGTGTCTTTCTATGTTCTTTTCTGTGTTGTTTTCTTTGTCTTTGTAACTGACTCAATGTCATTGAAAATGAGGGCCGCCCCTCAATGATCTCTCGAGTATAAATAGAGGTTGAATGATTGAAAAATGAGTGTGTGGTGCAGGTTTGGGTCCCAAAAGCAGACAGGACAGCAAAATGCAGGATACAGGAACTAAAGATCCAACTATTTATTCTGCAAGGAAAACAAACTGGACAACTAGGACAAGCAGCAACACAGGAAATCAAGGTAAACAAACCGACAAAGAACTTAAAGAACCGACAGGTAAAAATACTCAAGGAGCTAATTACAAGACAAGCCACAGCTGGAGTTGGCAGGGAACTGGAATAAGGAGGGAAACACTGATTAGGTAACAAGACAGCGAGGAGTGGCAACACAAAGGCAGGCTGACGAGGCAAAATACAAAACATATATATGTACAAGGGCAGACATGCTAGGACACTTAAGGTACACACAGCACAAGCACCAAAAACTCAAAGACAATTAATGAAACAAGGAACAGAAAACCCCAAAACACAAAATCCTCTAGAGACTAAGGTAAATGAAACTTAGGAAATAAATAAATAAATATATATAGAAATATTGTCTGTTTTGGATTTGGGAAAATGTATACTCCAGCGAATGTTACCCGAGATAGTGTTACAGAAGGGTTTGGAGAGTTACTTTAAAAATCTATTCTAATCCAATTACTAATTATCTGTGAAAAACACTGTAGTCAGTACTGCTAATAATCCCCCATTTTTACTAAATGTGTTGATTTGATTATGTCTTTTTTCTATAACTTTAACAAAATACCTTTTACCTATTTTTTATATCCCAATTACACAACGAATTTTGTTACTCCCCAAGTCTGGTCACCAGCTAGAACTGATAGGCCTGGTTGTTCCACCGCTGTCTAAAATTGAGGACCCATTATTACAAAAGATATCAGGTGGTAAATAGCCACCATTATCGTTATGTAAACTGCATATGTAAAAACGTAAAGACTTGGTTTAGCTAATAAGCAATTGACAGAAAACAAACAGATGTTTTCATCATCTGTTCCACTATTGTTGTTTACAGTGAACATATCACACAAGCACAGTGTACAGCATCGGTGGTATCGAGTCCAGTTCTTTCAATTTGTTTTCCACTTCCCCTGAAGAAATATGACGCAAGCCTACTTAGAGGGAAGCAAGGAAAACCCTTTCATTATCCCCGGTGTCTGCGGTGTGGGAGAAATCAATAGAAGTGTCCATGCTGGATTCATCTATATTCTACTGTGTGAACCTAATACCCTCACATGGGGAAAGCAAGATGAGTGGGTGGTTTGAGGGGAAAAGGTGAGGGAGACTCAGAGGCAGGGAGATGAACTGGAGGGGAAAAGGAAGTGAGAGACGGAAAGGTCATAGAGTTATTTATACACAAAGTTTGTGGTGTACTCACACAGGTTGGAGTAACTTAGTGAGGTTAGAGCGACTTTGGGGAACTTGAGAGACTTTGGATGCTGCTGCGATCAGTGGCTTCACAAATATCACTTGTGCATCCTGCTGAGCTGCGGAGGAAAACAAACCCCCTAGTTATCTCCCATGTCTAAGTGATATAAATGGAGACAAAAGCATCTGTGACTTTTTTAGGAACAAATCGAAGAGCAACATGAGGCGGTTGGAGACGCGCAAGATACAACAACAGACAGACATTTCAACTGTGGAAGTCATGCTAACGAGGCACTTTTTTCAAACTCTGTGAAAATCCCCCCCGCCCCCACATACACACACACACAATCTAACAACCATATCACCTGTCAGTGGGAGCCTCATTAAGCTGACAGGTGCTGTCCTCTCAGGGCAGGCCAAGACGTCAGAGTCCTCTCCTTCCTGTCATGACATGATGGATCTCTCCACCACTGGCTGCCAAGCCGCCAATCAAGTCCACCTTCCTGTGGGCGTCCATCAGGAAACACTCCATAAGCATCCTGTTGATTTTATTTGTGTATATCCACCATCGCCGTTCACGTCCAAATCTGACTGCATGTCGACGGGCCGATCAAGATTGGCTCTATTAGCAAGTTCTTCCCTGTCTCTCACTGTCAACACGTAAATGGATGTACTATTTGTGTTATAACATTGGCTTTTTACTCCACTATATACTAGCACAGCCTGGCGCCAGACGTCCCACCACCTGCACCTCCAATTTGTTTAGTGATCCATATAGGTCTGGTGTTCTGGCTATTGCCAGCTGTTTTCCTTGTTGGAAAACATCCCACCAATTAGAGCTTAGTACGATTAAGAATGGCCCAGCATCATCTTAATTAGTTATCTATCTATCAACTCCACCTCCTCCTCCACACTCCACCATAAATAAATGACAAGGAACTTAAACCAAAATCTCTCTATCGGTGCATCCCTACTACACATAATCGGTACAAATATTATATTTCCGTAAAAATGACGGCATCGGCTTTCATGAATTTCCAGACAAGTTTTGGTATCTTCTCTCTTTGAGGAAAACCAGTAACTGTGTCAGCACCACTGATGATGGGGCCTGATTGGACAGTGTCACACAGGGAAATGAAGGAAGGATTTTGTGCAGTGAATAGTTTAGTGGTCACAACAACAAAATCCTCTTGTAAAATCTATCCCAATCATAAAGAGATGTACATTGAGACAACAACTTAAATAAACCTTTTTAGGCTTTTAGGCAGCTTTTTGGGATGTGTAATGTCTAATATAGAATAATACAATATACTTCACAAATTCAGAGTTTAGGACTAAAATGGTCAACAATACAGTTTGTTAAGAAAACGCATGGTTGGTTGGATGGATGTTAAGTTCTTGTTAAAGATCTTGCTAGTTGTATGCTTCAAAAACCACGACCTATTGACAAAAGTCATGCTTCATTAAGTGTTAAGTGTAGTACGACTTAGATCAATTTCACTAAATTGATTTGTGGCTTCTCTAGTTAGGTTTAATGAAGTCGGTTGTTGTGTGCACTCACATAATGTGTGCCCGTTGAGTAGAGAAATGCACAGCTCAAATCATCAATGTCAAAGAAAATACGAGAAAAGAAGATGATGTTGCCTTCATGGACAAGAAGAGCTCACACTGCTGTACTATGAAGTTAACAAAATAATCATCAAGAAGCCTGCTGAGTTGTAGCTTAATCAACAAATCTAGGCATGCAGCCTCCCATTAAATTTCCAAAAGCATAAATGACTGATTGCATCTTGTATTACTCACGATTTAACTAATTTTACATTGTTTAAGATTTTTTTTGTAGAACTAATTTTATTTAATTGTTGACGTAACCAGATGAGGTTAAGGGGGTTGGGGTTATGTTAGGGTTATGTTTAGAGTAGAGGGGGTTAGTGTAGGGTTAGGAGGTTAGGGTTAGGGCTAGGGGGTTAGGGTTAGGGGTTATGGTTAGGGTTAGGGTCAGGGTTAGGTTAAGGTTAGGTAGGGGTGTTAGTGTTGGGGGTTTAGGGTTAGGGGTTAGGGTTAGGGTTAGGGTTAGGAGCCCATAGAGTGAATATGAGACTTTGGACATCCCCATGAGAGCTAATGTTGCTCTGTGTCTGTAAAGTGTGTAAATAAGCAACTTCTTCCTAACACATTGGTGAAACCAAGTATATAAGGTGATGTTTGTCATAGTTCTACGGCTTGTTTTTGTAAATTGTTGACAAAGCTACATTAAATAAGAAAAATATTTCATGAGATTGCTTGGTGAAATACCAATGTGTCTGTAACAATGTGTATGTATACTTACTTACGTACTAGCAACTGGAGCCTGTAAAGCTACGTAACTGATATTAACGACACAAAGCCGTTTTACACACAAATTGTAACCTTTCACTAAAGAGCTAAGAGGCTGAACACACAGAAGCCCCAGGACAGACATTATTATCCAGCATCAGTTGACTACCTATACAGAGACATATGGGAAATAAAGTTGTATCATTTGCTGAGTCTTTTTATTCGACCACATCTCCTGAAGCCCATCAAGACATCTCACAAAGTAAAAGAACAGAGGCATTGTCAGCCTTGGTGATAACAATCTCAGACACCTGACTCCATCGCCAGATCCCTCCATCCAACATTCCTGTGTGTCCCTCTCTCTGTCTGTATCATCAAAGAGCAGCTGGTGGCAGGCGGTGCCCCGTTGAGATGTGTGTCTGTCCGGCAGAGCCATTTGACAGCAGACATCTACTGTAGCACACAGAGGCTTGGCCAACTTGTACCAATTTAATGCAGACTGCTTTCATATGCGAGTCCCAGCGGTGACCCAGTGACCCGGGCGATACAGAGCAGGGGACTGTTAATAGCTTGGTAGACATAGGTAATGAGGTTATCAATTAGAAGGAGACTTGCTCTCATTTGTCCCTGTTATGATGTCGTGTTTTCAAAAGAGCTTCTGGGGAAGGGATTTGTAATTGTCATTTCATTAAAGGATCGAGAAGCCGGTGCTTCATTATGGGTTGTTTTGTTGTGAGCAGATGTTTCCAATACGGAGAGGTTTCAGGATTTGCACAATAAATTAAAATTATCCAAGACGAGAAAACATATGATGATGGCCCATTATTCTAAGAAAGATAAAACTGTGGATCAGGAAGTTTTGATATTTTATTTGCATTCTGGTCTCATCCTCATGCACATGCAGAGCATACGTTAAGGTTTGGGTGACCTGCCTATAATGGTGTGACTGTGTGCGTGTTACAGGAGGTCACTCAGCATTCCTCTCAGCAGCTGGCCAGCCGCTGTAAGCGTGAGGGTCCCAGGAGGTGAATTGACAGAGAAACAGCCCAGGCCAGGGATCTTATTCTCTCTCTGCATCTGAAGCCTCAGAGGCCATGTATTATTCACATAGAATAGGAAGACAAGGGACGTGCTTTAGCATGAGGGATGGCAAGAAGAAAATAGAGAGAGACAGAGAGATGTGAAGATGACAGCTCTTTGGGGACAGGACCGTGTGAGAAAGAGATAAACTGATGGAAGGGAGGGATGTAGACATTAATTAACAAGATCAAAAGTTCAAAAGTAGGATTTAGATAACTTGGTATTAGAAAAACAGTGTGCTGTTGAGAGCCATGCGTCTGAACAAACACTTGAGCGTTTCATTTCACTGATTTGCACACCTTCAGTCAGATGGGAGGAACTAATCAGTAAAATCACTGCTCTTGTGTTTGGCTCCAACACAATCCTCCATAAACATGATTTTAATGGCACAGAGTTAGAGACCGCTGAGCTTGACAGTAAATGCTGCTTTGATTGGTATAGTTTTTCGGAAACTATAGTAGTTCATAAAAAACCTGCAAAAACATGACTGCAAACTCACTTTGTACTTCCATATTCTTATAAGCAAGGCAAACAGTTCACTTTTAAAAGCAGCAATAAACAATATTTTATATCAACAATGAATCACATTTAAGATTTGAACATACTAATTACAAAATTCTGCAGTTCCCCTCAGCTATGCAAAGCTTAATGATGAGTTTCAGCTCATTGTTTAGCTGTCTGGCCCGCAATTTTATAATATACTATCATATTATAATATAATAAAGCTCCAAAAACTCACTGTACGCTACGTGCACAGCACCAAAAAGCAAAGTTAGCAACTAGCTGATGAACATAGAAAAACATTTAGCGGACCAAAAAAAAAAAAAAACAGACGTTAAAACATAAATATTGGACCAGGTGCCCAGAAACACAACTCCAATTGGATGCTAATGTTGCTCTTTAACTGCTGGATTTGTAAATATGCTACAGTTTGCTAACAAGTCTGCCATATCAACTTAAAAGGTAATTATATGCCAGTGTTGTACTCACAGCTTGTTTCCACTGCTCCCAAGTGGCCAAAAATCTGTTATTGTAGGTTTCAGATGGTGCCTGTAGTCTTTTTAGAGCCATACTTCAACTTTTTGGGTAATAATATAGTTAGAAACTAGAGCTGAGTATCATTAAAACTTTGATACCGGATCCTGAATTATACTTTTGTCAATACCAATTTCATGAAATCTATTTTGACAAAAAGAAATTCCACATTACAGCAAAAATCTTTTTATTTTTCAGCTCCCACTACGTGAGCCTCGTCTCTGTGTGTAACGTAGAGCTGAAAATGCATGCCTCGACGTGTAAGGTTAAACAGCCAATCACCTGCATTCTATTGGTTGAAGCATGCTGCAATGCTTATTGGCTCACTGACGCTGATGATATCTATTCCTTAGGTACTGAAATTTGGTATTGAATGACGAGGCATTTTTTGATACTTAGGAGGCAATTTGGTTGGTGCCTAAAAAGTATCAAATTCGGTACCCAGCCCTAGTTGATACCACTCATGTTTGTATGCTAAAAAAGTTGTTACAGTCAGGAAATGGTTAGATTATAGCAAGCAAGAAACTGGAATCATAGGGATACAGCTGTTCAAAAGTTATTCTATTATTAAGTAATTCTTCTAATTGATATGTATCTTGGTTGTTTAATCCACACACAAACAGAAATGTAAAAACAACAAGTTATGGTTTTACATGTGGTGACATTAAGACTCCTGACATTCTAAACTGAGCTAATCCCACAACTCTAGCTTCATTTTTAGCATCTCCTCTAATTCACATTTCCCAAAAATGTTGAACTATTCAAAATCATAAATTGGCATGTAGAAAAATATCCTCCCTGCTACAATCTCCCTTATACTGTAAGTTCTTTCTCTTATTCACACATTCTCACGTCATCACGTCTGGTAAATCAGCTTTCTTTCAACAATCGCTAAACACACTGCCAACTCTACGGTCCTCCAATTTACAGCCCCCCTCTCTTGGCTTAAAATAACTCACCGTTGCTGTTGTGCATTGTGTAGCTGTGACCCGCTGGCCTGGTCCTCCGGTTACGTTAGCAGGGTTAGCATGGTGGTGTTAGCCAGGACCAGTCGGGATCACTTTACTGGTTGTGTCTTAATTGTTTTTGCAAGTAACCAATCTATCTATATGATTCAATGTGAGTACACAAATGTTAAATTACAAAAAATGCCCATCCCTTGTAGCTGATTTGATGAATTTATTACAGTAAATAAATTACATACTGGACCTTTAAGTATGGAGAACCGGTCACTCTGTTTTTTTTTAGATCTTCAGATTGTTCCAGAAGATTTGACTACTCCTCCACCACCACCAGTGCCCATTGGGGATCCTGTGCTGTTCATGGGATTGCCATCATCTCCCTTTCTTTACTGTCTCAATAAATCTTGCTTTACATTTCTAACTGATCTCTTCTTATTGAATGTGTTGGCAGTCCATTGTTGCAAGCACTCATGAAGCTCTAGCTCTATTCCAAACGGATGCTGTATAATGCTCCAGCGCTACAGATGCAGTGTCTTATTTCTGTTTATAGATATTTCAGCACAGCGGGCATTATTTAAAATACAGCCTGGTGGCTTGGAGATACCACCAGTTGTCACAGCTTTGAGTGTGCTCACTAAATATATTAATGTCTCCAAATTAATGATGCTAATGATTTTTTGATGGTAAAAAGCTACACAGAGTGGATTTAAATTCTGACAGTGTTCCATCCGTGTGTCTTCCCTCATGCACAAAGGCCGCCCACACTAGCTTACCCATTCCCACTGTGTCATCTCTTCATCCTCGGGCTAACCAACAGTGGAGGTCAGTGAGGATTTGTGTGTGTGTGTGTGTGTGTGTGTCTGTGTCTGTGTCTGTGTGTCTGTACACACACACACACACACACACACACACACACACACACACACACACACACACACACACACACACACACACACACACACACACACACACACAGCCTCTCTGCTGCACAGCCACATCTACACAGCTCTACTAATTGTATGCACCGCACACCTATCAAATTAAATTTTCACACAAAACTCTCTCGTGCTATCACTCGGCTGACTATTCACCCACTTAATTTATCCAATTAATCAGAAAAGGTATATCTGGCTAATCAAAACATGTGTGTCATATCTGGCAGCATCATCAGTATCCACCCCTGCTCAGCAAAGTGTGAAGGGTGAGACAAGGAAACTTTAATTTGGGTTTTCCTCCTCGTTTCATTACGCCCAATCAGATTTTCCAAAGCCTGACACTACAGCTATAGATTCTATAGCTTGTTTTGATCAAACTGTGCTGACACGTGTGAAATACTGTCTTCGAGTGCAAACGACGTCTTGTTTGTTTGTTTATCGTGTGGCGTGGCTGTGCCTTGAAGCCAACTGATAAAAACCTCATTAGAATAGTGTTTTCATATTTGCTGGCTGTGTAAAACATAGATAACAAAGGCAGAACACAGATTTCACAGGACATTTCTGGGAATCCATGCGAAATATGAGGCACAGTTGAATATAATGAATAACTTTGCTCATAAATTAAGCAAAAACTTTGATTTAAAAACCACACGTTTCACACCAAACTGTTCATTTGGTCCATCACTATACTGTGAATTAAGTCAGGCCCACACCTGGTCTGGAAGGGCAGCTTTAATGACTGCTTGAGCATTAATCAATACTGGTAGTGCTGCAAGCTGATGTTAAATATTTAACATTCAAAGCTCATCCTACTGATGTACTAAGGAATAGTCTCAGCATATGGAAGCCCTTTGGTTAAGGCTTCCTCCGGGTTGTCAGCAGCCATGGCCGCCTCTTTTGCCCTCCTGCACAACGCGACTTTGCTCAAGGACTTGAGTCTGATCAACTTCTCCCCCGTATACACCCGCACCAGACAGTGCTCTGCCCCCTCTGTCTCACTCCTTCTCCCCTTTCGTCAGGCTCCGTTGATTGTACAGATGACAGTATGGACTTCTGCACCAGTGTATCGGAACCAAGAGCTGAGAAGAGCGATGAGCTAAGAGAGAGGAGATATATGACAAAATGAGATGGATAGAGTAAGACGGAGATGGAGAGAGAGAGAAAGAGAGAGAGAGAGAGAGAGAGAGAGAGAGAGAGAGAATCAGTCCTTCCAAGAGCATGTCAGCCTTTTTATTACCATAATGTCTGCCAACCAAAATCTCTTATAGGCAATGAGCCCGCAGCTACTGAGACCTTGCATTAATAGGCTTGAACGCTTATTTGATCCATAAGGTGTTAAAACGTTGCAGGCGAGACCTCGTGAGGGTCAGAAAGGGCTGTTGACCCTGTGCAGGAGGGAGGGCAGGGGAATGGACGGCATGTTGAGGACAGCCAGTGGCTGTGGTCAGTGTCACACACATGTTCAAGGAGAGATTTGTGGACAGGCAGAGGATTAGAAGGCAGTGTTCGTTCGTGGCTCACCTTACACTCTGAACTGCTAGCAAAGAGGCGCTGAGGCTCACACAGAGAAAGAGATGGTGAGCTTTATTCTATTCTTGTGTTCTCAGCTCTGAAACAGAAATTGTATCCATATACTCCCCAATATTCCCCTGGGTGCTTTCAGTGTCATCTATAACATCTTTTAGCACTAGTTTGTTTTAGTTTTTTAGACTGTTGTTCATGTTTACTTATATTTATGGACTGTCTTAGACCATACCTATAACATTTATGAAATTTGAAAATGGTCTTAGTTAGCCTTTAAAGGAGTGGTGTGATTAAAATTAAAAATTGGCTTTATTTACATACATATGAGGTAATGAGACATACATCAGAGATGTTTGATGTAGGTGTTATTAAACAATCTTATTTCATCGTTAGATGTGTCCAAACAGGAAGGTGTGAAGCAGATAGATTTTTGATTTTATTATTGATTTAGACTGACTGTAACAGCCACCTAAAAGTGGCACTACCAAATTGAAACGTATTGGTACCTTCCATTTCTTTGGCAGAGCATTATATAAAATTGGATGTGAAACGCAGCTAATTTGATATCATACTTCATTTTGGGCTCTCCATGCCAGTAAAGGTCAGCTCTGTGAAGACCGTTTAATTCAACAACAGTACATATTTACATGTTCAAGTTTACTAAAAAAAAAAACGTATGAGAAAATGAGGTAGAGTGACCCTGACAGTGACACTGCCTAGAGGAAGCCTGGGGCTCCCGTCTGGAGCCAGGCCCAGACGGAGGGCTCATCAGTGAGCGCCTGGTGGCGGGGTTTGCCATGGAGCCCGGCCGGACACTGCCCATAAAAGCTATGTGGCACCTGTCTCTCCATCCCATGGGCCCACCACCAGGAAGGTCAGGGGCCTTGACAGACCAGACCCGGGCAGCAAAGGCTGGCTATATTCTGCTTTCTTGGAGACCTTGAATGGAGTTCTGTATTGGGAGCTGTCAACTGATCACCATCTGGTGGTGAGTTGGGTGATGGGGTGGGGGAAGGCTCTGGATAGACCTGGTAAGCCCAAACGTCTGGCAGAGCTTTTCGTGCATCCCTATGGAGGCTGGGGGCATTGAACCTGAATAGATGTGAATGTTCAAAGTTTCCATTGCTGAAGCTGCACTAGGGAGCTGTGGTCTTGGGTGCCTCAAGGGGCGGTAACCCACAAACACCCTGATGGACACCGGCAGTCAAGGAAGCAGTCGACTAAAGGAGT
>NC_045734.1:23542842-23543264 GCF_008692095.1 Etheostoma spectabile | reverse complement strand
TTGGAGAAGACTTGGAGGAGGACTTTCGGTCGGCACCAAGGTGCTTCTGAAAACCATTTGCCACTTCCGGAGGGGGAAGTGGGGAACCATCCAAGCTGTGTACAGTAAGTATGGGACGCTGTTGACCTCAACTGAGGAGGTAATAGGGTGGTGGAAGGAGCACTTTGAGAAACAGCGGGTCCAGAAATGCTGAAAGCTCTGGGTGTGGAGGGGGTGTCTTGGTGGACACGTCTCTTCAACATTGCATGGAATTCTGGTAAAGTGCAGAACGGGGTGGTGGTTCCCCTTTTCAAAAAGGGGGACCAGAGGGTGTGTGACAATTTCAGGGGTATCACACTTCTCAGCCTTCCTGGTAAAGTCCATGACCGGATCCCCCGGGAGTGACTTTGGGAGGTGCTGCGGGAGTATGGGGTGAAGGGGTC
>NC_045734.1:23542733-23542832 GCF_008692095.1 Etheostoma spectabile | reverse complement strand
CTCAGGGCCATCCAATCTCTGTATGACCCAAGTGAGACCTGTGTCCGTGTTCTCGCCAGTAAGTCGGGCTCGTTCCAGGTGAGGGTTGGCCTCTGCCAG
>NC_045734.1:23542603-23542723 GCF_008692095.1 Etheostoma spectabile | reverse complement strand
TGTCACCAATCCTGTTTGTAGTATTTATGGCCAGGATATCGAGGCGTAGTCGAGGTGGGGAGGGGTTGCAGTTCTGTGGGCTCAGGATCTAATCTCTGCTTTTTGCGGATGATGTGGTCC
>NC_045734.1:23542013-23542593 GCF_008692095.1 Etheostoma spectabile | reverse complement strand
ATCGGCCTGTGACCTTCAGCACTCACTGGATCAGTTTGCAGTCGAGTGTGAAGCGGCTGGGATGAGGATAAGCACCTCTAAATCTGAAGCCATGGTTTTCAGCAGGAAACCGATGGAGTGCTTTCTCCAGGTAGGGAATGAGTCCTTACCCTAAGTGAAGGAGTTTAAATACCTTGGGGTCTCATACGCGAGTGAGGTGACAATGGAACGGGAGATTAGTCGGAGAATTGGCACAGCTGGTGCGGTCTTACATTCCATTTAACGCACCGTTGTGACGAAAAGAAAGCTGAGCCAGAAGGTAAAGCTCTCAATCTACTGGTCAGTTCCTACCCTAAACTATGGTCATGACCAAAAGAAGGAGATCCAGGGTTCATGTGGCCAAATTGGGTTTCCTCAGGAGATGGCTGTTGTCTTCCTTAGAGATAGGGTGAGAAGCTCAGTCATTCGTGGGGAGCTCGGAGTAGAGCCGCTGCTCCTTTGCATCAAAAGGAGCCAGTTGAGGTGGTTCGGGCATCTGGTAAGGACGCCTCCTGGATGCCTCCCTAGGTAGGTGTTCCAGGCACGTCCAGGTGGGAGGAGG
>NC_045734.1:23525094-23542003 GCF_008692095.1 Etheostoma spectabile | reverse complement strand
GACCCAGGACTAGGTGGAGAGATTATATCTCTAACTTGGCCTGGGAACGCCTCGGGATCCCCCAGTCAAAGCTGGTGTATGTGGCTCGGGAAAGGGAAGTTTGCGGTCCCTTGCTGGAGTTGCTGCCCCCGCGACCTGATACCGGATGAAGAAGTATAGTGGATGGATGGATGGAAGTTGGCCAAAGTTGAAATCCCATGTGTTGACTCTAAGCATTGCACAAATTTCCTTTCCCTCCACGAGCAAACACAATGACCATCAGGGTGATTCAATTGTAATAAACTGATTCTGCAATCTTGTCTTTATGAAGGTTGGTGTGACTTAGCCCTAAGAGTGCAGTTATATTCTTATTCTAAGTCACAGTATGTATGACTGATGCAAGACTTTAAATGCAGTCTGTGCACTTTTGATCTCTCTCATTACATTATTGGGGACGCAGCTTCCAAAGCTATCATCCCATCTGGCACACAGTAAGTAGGAATTAGGTTTTATAAAAGGGTGACATGACACACCTCTTACTCTAATAGAAACTGGCCCTTTGAATCCATCTGGATCTTGTCTCCTCACACTCAGACTTACAAAAAAAGCAGCAAGTAGATACTATTGCACATCACCCCCTATTAATATGCAATTCCTTTGCCCCACTCTGGCCTTCTCATCAAACGTCCTGTATAAATGTGCCACAGACGGTGTGCTACGGCCCTCTCCGTTCTCCTCCCTCCTCTGCTCTACAGTGACTTGTTGTCCTGGTCAATGCATTATGACTGGTAGGGGTGACTCAGGCTGGGCAGCAAGCCACTGGAGTGTGTGGTGACATGAATGGAGAGGGGTTATATGAAGTGACACACTGATGCAAATGCAGCACACACAGGACATTACACTGTACGGATTTTGAATAAGACTTTCCAATCATTTGCATATAATAAACTCTGGATGAATTCACCTAAAGAAAGTTTTAAAAGTTAATTTAAAAGGTTGAGTGTGTGATAACGATTTAGCTGTTATATTGTAGCTGTGGAAACTTTTCATGAGACAACAAATATGTCACATTATCTAGTTTAAAAAGCTTCTACTAATCCACACTTTGATGTGGACTTTTTATAAGCCCTCAAGGATCCGGGAGGGTCCCTGAAATACAATTCGGAAGCTACTTAGTGGCTCAGTAAAGCACACAGATAATGTTTTGAAAGTGTCTGTAATGGCAGTGAGTGATACATGTCGTGAAACAGCTGTTTGCATAAAATGTCAGCAAATTGTACCATAATAATTCCTGCAGGGAAAACGGCTACAAGACAGAAAATACCCAGTTTTCTCAAGAAATAAAAATAAGTTAAAAACTATGACTCACGTCTACAACAAGCTGCGATTTCTTATGAACTTGATAGAACCAGTGACCCTGGTGTGTGTTGTTGTTGCTTTTTTTATTCCTCAGGTCACTTCAGACAGACGTAGGCTGAGTTGCTCACACTAATTGGCTGCATCTCATCAAGACAAATGCCAGCAGATGAGCCCGGCGCTGTGTCTCAGCTACCGTCAAAAGGCCTTGCATTGAGCGACAAGCTCAGTGGACAGCCCATAAGGAGGTAGCCCTTCCAGTGCAAGATCCACACAAGCTGGATAAGACAGCGCCATCTCAAATGTGTCTGTCAGAAAGAAGGGGGGAAAGGGTAACACTAATAATGCTGCGGAGACAGATGATTATGATGGGCAATAAACCTTTTAAAGCTCAAACTCGAAAGAAGAGACTATGAACAACGAACAGGAGAATAGCAGAAAAGACTGATTTCCAGATTAAAAGACACAAACATTTTAAGCATCTAAATCCTAAGAATCTTTAAGGGCTGTTATTTCAACAATATATTTTAATAACAGATAGCACTCAAATAAGTCAATTATTTCAAATGGCATTTCATTGTTATTTTGTGGATTGTAATATGTCGGCCTCCAATTCAGCAGCATTTTTTTCTTCCTTGCCCTTCCCCTTCTCACTACTGCCCCACTCCTAAATTCTATATTTGAAGTATTTCGATACACTTAAGAAAACACACAATCTTCCACATGCACACACTCACAAGTGTTGGATTTTAGTTCTGTATTTCGAGACTGATCAGTCAATAAAAGATATTCTATCATAGAGAGACTGAGAATGGCTATAGAATATAGCCATTGTCACATCTTCAAAGCCTCACTGGGGGTGTTGCTGTTTATTGATAACAAATCAGGTATGTTTTCTTTTCTTTGCTGACATGTGTTCAAATTGTAGGCTACCATCCAGTACACCAATAGATATGGACAGAAACCCCCAAGAATAGCAGCCTGTGGTTAAGAAGTGAGCAAAGAGAGGGGGCAACGTTTCCGCACTCTATAACAACAACAGCAGCAATAAGCCTAATACAATGAATGTTTGTATAGACTATTAACTAAATGTGAATAAGATGTCAGCTTCTTGTTCTGTAACAGTATAACCCTGTATTTCACATTATCATGAATTGGTCCTAGAGCACTAACAGTGTGTCGACCAGCAGTAAACATTATAATATTTAGACTGTATTTATTTGGACCACACTGAGGCACTGCAGTGAAAGAGGGCTGTGTCTAGAGCAACTTTAGCCACCATGCTAGCATGGCCCTGTTTTGACATTAGCATTTAAAATGTAAGTGTCCATGGACAGTAAAGTTCTAGTTAGCTTGCCTACTGCTCAGTTCTGTGCAGCTTTTAGGCATTTGTATCTCATTGTTTTGGTTTTTGGAGCTAGCATAGGCCTAGGAACTAGCTCTCCCATCTTTAAACTCCATCCTTAGGGAGCGTGCCTATGTTCCCACATTTCTAAGAAGTTTTTTTTCCACTGAAAATTAGGCCCTATGTTCCTACAGTTCTCTCATATCTAAGAATCTTTTCCAAAATTAGGTCCCATGTTCCCACATTTCCTCCCAATTTGTGGTTAGGGTTAGGACCATGACCCCAACCCTAACCCTACCTTCAGAGTGTATGCAAATTCTAAATTGCCAGCACGGAGTGTGAATGTGTGTGAGTGTTTATCTGATGAGCAGGTGGCACCTTGTATGGCAGCCTCGGCCACAGTGTATGAATGTGTGTGAATGGTGAATGATTCCTGTATGATGTAAAAGCACTTTGAGTAGTCGTTAAGACTAGAAAAGCGCTATATAAATACAGCACATTTACACTTTCAAAGACACCCAACAAAACTTTAGGAATTGAGTTCAACAGTTCAGAACTGTTGGTAAGCTCCGACCGCTCCAACTCAACCTCATGACACCAGCTAACTACATTCCAGCCGGCACAAACACAAAAGTGTGGCTTATATTTTAGCATCAAAACACCAGATCCGTCAAGCTGCAATCAAATTTGCTGTGGTTAAACTGTTGATAATCTTTTTCCAGTTAAGTCTTTCAAACAGGCCACAAATACCTGATACTAAGTTCAGTCAAATACGATGTTGATACTTTGGGGTGGCAGGGAGTTGGGTTGGGAACCGGAGGGTCACTGGTTCAAGTCCCCTTGTGGACCAAAAAGAAGGGAGTGTGGATTGGTGGCTGGAGACATGCCACTTCACCTCCTGGGCACTGCCAGGTGCTGTTGAGCAAGGCACTGTACCCCGCCCCCCCCCACCCCGACCGCCCAGGGAGCTGGTTCGGCTGGCAGCCCACTCACTCTGACATCTCTCCATTAGTGCATGTATAGATCCTGAGTGTGTGTGTAGTTCAGGACTGTGTGTGGTTACTGACAAAGTGTGGACACAGAGTGGGAATTGTAGTTTCCCCATTGGGGATTAATAAACAGATTAAAATCTTACAAATTGGTAGACGGATTTTTGAACATCCTCCTACTTCCCAGCCTCCCTTGGAGTTGGGCCTACTGCACTTCATCAAAATCTTTGCTCTCTGCTACTATCCAAAATATTTTACATGATCTGAGGGGGTCGTCGGTTCAAGTCCCCAAAGGACCAAAAGTACGGAGTGTGGATTGGATACTTCAACCCCTGTGAGCAAGGCACCATACCCCCCCAACCGCTCAGGGTGCTGGCAGCTCACTCACTCTGACATCTCTCCATTTGTGCATGTATAGGTGTGTGTACTTCAGACCTGTGTGTAGTGATTACTAACAAACAGAATGTAAATTGTAATTTCCCCATTGGGGATCAATAAACAGTATAAATTATTTATTAAATTAAGTGGGGCAAAGCTCTTAAGCCAGAGTTTCATATTTACATGTCTTTTGCAGATTAGAACAGTAAAATTTAGGCTGAAAATCAGTAAAGTGGCCATTTATAGATAGCTCTAGTACAAGAGCGTTTAAACCTCTATGCCAAACATAGTTTGTCCTGGATGCATCCTGATGTACCCTAAATTTTTTTTATTCCACATGCGGCTTGGAAAAACAGCTAAGTAAATTGAATATTGATTTTCTATTTATTGTTTAAAATCAAGAATGAATACGCGTTCTGTACTTTAGCTTTTCAAAGATCTACAATTCCTACCATCTAGATGAAAATATTTATATAAAGTTATACTGCCCCCTTGAGGCAAAGCCATAAAACTGTCAAGTTACTTTCCTTCCAAAGTTTATTCGTTATCTCAAAACAAAATCAACAGATTCTGACCAAATTACATTACACCCCCCCTCTCCCACCCCAACCAAACTAATCGACTCCCCCTAAATTTTGACTAATAGGAATATCTTTTAAATCAGTAAATTGACAGGGGCCTTTTCATCTTTCAACGGAAGTCAGCCACAACTCAGAGCAGATGAATTATATAAGAAAAATAATAAGGGTCCATAGTTTTCACAGTGCATAACACAGCTCAGCGGTAAGACGAGCTTACAATTCTGCCTTATCTTTCGCAGTTTTACTCAGTCATGAAAAACCCTTTGTAGATATTCCCATTCATTTTCCCTTCTGTGGATGTCAGTCTTCTTAAATTTAAGTTGCTCTTTAAAATAACTTCTCACACACTTTATCTGACAGAATATCTTTCAAAAAACAAACACACTTCTGAAGGACATTCCCCAGCATACAAACTAGTTTTTCACATCTGATTAGACATATGTTAATAAATTAATCAACTATTATCCTCTATAGCTCCCCCCTACTCCCCCCCCCCCCCCCCCCACACACACACACACACACACACACCACCACCCCAGTTCACCCCATGCAAAAACAACCCTCGCACAGTATTTAAACCCAAATTTCAACTCAATTTTGCATCACACTTAACAGCTTATAAAATACCATCAAAAAGTGGAGTGAATTACAGTAAATTGTGGGTGTTTCACATTTAAGTGATACGATTGAATGGTAAAAAAAAAAAAAAAAGAAAGCATTTATAGGCGCATCTTTGGCTGTCTTTCAATTGTAGTTAGTGGTTACACAATCATGCCTTTGTGAGGCATTCTACAAGTCAATTCAGCTTGGGGCTGATTCAGTTTAATATCAAATCCTTGGAGTCAAATATGCATCAAAAAGATTAGGAGATTTTGGAAATGAAATTTAAAAGTAAATACAAAGCTTGTGATTGTTGATCACCCTCACTGGTGAAAAATGTATTCTTCTCAAATGTTACCACACATCTTCTCTACACATTCACAAACAACTCATGCAGAGTTCCCCACGGATTTACCAGCATGATACACAACAAGTTTTTAAATGATTACTGACAATCATTGGGGTCGAGCTCTAAATCTTATCGACCCTTATTTGATCCCATAGCAATCAATTTAAACTTTACATTTTAAATAACCTTAAGTTAATACTGGAAGTCTTCATTAGATCTTATCAAAGCCATATTCTGATGAAAATCTCCTTCGTGTATTCTCTGAATTGACCCAAATGCTGGGAGGTGAGACTCATGATCTTCCACAGCGGCTGATGGTCCTAAACTATGTTGGGACTCAAATCAAAAGCATTCAAGTCCTTTCAAATTACAAGCAAAAGATTGTGTTGACCTAGATAAATTACAAAGGTATAAAAATGGCTCAAACTCTATCACAAATATTAACAATTTTCTTAGACAATGAGTGTCCTGAAAAAGAAAAGAAAAAAAGTTAAAAAAGACAAATTTAAATTGTCAGCTATAAGTCCAGTGCATCTGAACGGCTAATGAGGTTGGTGGTAATGCAAAAGGAGTGGTCCGTGCTGGGCTTCACTCGGGGCCATATCACATCTTAGCTCGCTAAATAGTTCACTAGCACCCACAATTAGCCCCTCCAAACATTAAAGAGGTTTATCTAGTGAACCAGCATCTCCTCTACGAGCTTAACCGCGGTGCTCACCGAGGCTGGGGGTGCAAGTGTACATTTTAGTGAGCAAAGCTGTGGTCTGAGGTGAGCCGTGGTTGTGTCCTCATGTGCGCCTGGCCTTCTGTCTCTTGGCCTGACGTTTGGCTTCGTCCAGAGCGGCATTGTCCCCGCTGGCCTGGGCCATGCTCCTCACTCCCTGGATACGGTTCACCACCTGCAACAGGAGGGGGATTACCTGCAAACACACATCAGCGAAAGGTATTAAAATCCAACCCTGTTGGGATTAACGGTTTCTTAATTGAAATATTAAAACCTATTTTATGTGATTAACGTGAATAAGAACTGATTATAAAACAACAAGAAAGAGAAATGTTTCTTGATGTCTTTCCAAATTTTAAACTTGGACATGATGAAGCCAAAATTTATTCCAACTAAATAGATTGAGAAATTCAACAGTTGAGCAAGAAAAGCTCTTTGAACATTTGGAGCAGGTGGAGGGGATGATGTACCTTCTCGTGGTTGTACGCTGCTAACAGCAGCAGCAGAGTGAGGGGCAGAGCTATGTAGGAGCCCTGGGCAACATCCTGGTCAGGCACTTTACGCTGTGGGAGAGCAAACGCATAAAACACACAACCAGAGATGGGAAACCGCTCAATCTATACTGTTATGGTGTTAAAAACAAAAAACAATCAGGAATCCTGTAGTTCTTAGCAGTAAAAAAAATTAAATAAAATTAAAACAATCTGTAGGTCACACCATGGGTAAAAAACAAACATCTTACAGTGGGGTTGAAGGTGAGGGTGACGTGCTTGTGGTAGCCGTTGGAGGTGAAGGTGACCTGAGGCAGAGTGAAGTCATACTGGGAGTGGGCCAGCGTTGAGTACAGCATCAGCACATAGCTCTGGAGAAGAAAGCAGAGTTTCTGCAGGTTTCACCAAGTCAAATTTAAGACTTTTTAAGAACATTATGAATTTAATTTAATACCTTTATCAACTGAGCCATACATTTTGTATATTTCAAGCTAAGTATTACTAAACTTGCACTTCCCCGTAGCTGAAGAGTAGTTTTTTTATGGTTGTGGTACAATTCAAGAAAAGAAAAACTTGCGGCAATAGGCAAAAGCTGATTGGCTACAACATAAGTAGGGCTGGGCACTAAATGTCAATACTTTATGGCACGGACTGAAATAATCCGATCCTACAAGTATTACATTTAAAAAAAATCTTTTACCAAATTTTGGTACCCGAGAGCAATCGCAAGCTTATCTGTTCTCACTGCATACTGACAGAGCGGAGCTGACACACACACACACACACGCACGCACGCACGCACGCACGCACGCACGCACGCACGCACGCACGCACGCACGCACGCACGCACGCACGCAGTTCTGTTGAAGTCACGGCAATGCCGATAAAGTGGTTTCAAGTGTGGTTACAGTTATTCAAAACTTCATGCAGACAACAATATGATCTTAATGACGAGGCAAAAGCGGTGCTGTTGACGTTACACTTTCTGAGACAAGCAGGCACAGCAGTGATTTCTATGCCATAGGGACTAGGGCTGTAAGGCAAGGCAACTTTATTTCTACAGCACCTTTCCTCAACAGGGCCATTCAATTACATTCCTTTGCAGTTAAGTTAGTTCTCCATTACGGTAGTTTAATGTTGACAACAGGGCAGTCACCAAATGTATTGTTAAAGGTTTGTGTCATTATACAGTTTGCACTAAAAAGTCTGTTGTTTACAACCCTTTGCGTTTTAGTTAATTCAATATTAGCCTGTACACAATGCCATTTGTTTGTTTATTTATTAATTTTAATATGTTCATGTTGTGGCAAAAAGGTTTCTCTTTTGTTGTTAATGTTATTCTGAGTGAACAGTGTAACCAACATTTATGTTACCAACAACTATTTTGATTCACAATTAAGGTGGAAAATAGAAGTTTTGTGTTTGATGTATTTGTGTTGATGTTGAAATGGATTTTATTACAATGTTATTGAAAAAAGTATCATTAAGGAACCGGCATCGAAACTGAGGAATCAAAATTGGCACCGGATCAAAAGACTTTGAATGTCCATCCCTAAACGTAAGTTGCATGTTGGTCACATGTGTCATAATACAGCAAACTTATTTTTGAATTAGCAAAAGAAAGAACTACAACACCACGGAACAATGATTTTAAAAATAGAGCATCAGAGGTAAAGTTGCATGGAAGTAGGAAAATTAAGACATATTTAAAATAATTTAAGGCCTAGAACACAATAATTCAGTGAATTTAAGACATTTTAAGGCCGCATTGAAATCCTGAGAAAGAGTAAGGCAACTTCAGATCCAACAGCAGCAGCAGCATGTCCTAGATCTATACATTTCTTAAGTTTACAATTGTGTCAACATTATGGACATTAATACCCCCTGAATCAGAATCTGAAAAGGATTTATTACCCATTAAATTGCACTTTCGAGGAATTTGCCTTTTGTTATTGGTGCATACATAAACATATTAAACATCAATCTGAAACAAACAATAAATACAACTATTTAACATTAAGAAAAAAGGGGCTCTATATGTAAAATGTGAATAATGTAGACTACAAAATCTGACTTTTGGTTTAAGGACTATGAGGAAAATCACAATATCCCTTATGATTAAGAGAGCAGAAATGAAAGCAGATACCTCTCCATCTCTGTCCAGAGGAGGGAAGTTGAAGAAGAGGGACTGTCCCAGAGAGACTGTGTTGATTGGGTTGTCCAGATTGTCACTCTTGTAAAGCTTCACCTGAACAAATGAAAGGGGAGAGGGGAAAAACGTTTGTCAAACTTCAAAAACTTTGCACATTCCTGCCATGTGAGTTGCAGAAATGTATGCGTTTGTTCAATAAGAAAGGACCACAATGCGGGGATAATGTAAGCCAAGTAGTCCTACCGATAGAGTTGCCAGATGTTCGGGGGATGTGTGGACGTTTCCGCTGAGGTCAAACTGATTGATTTGCCTGAATGCAATAATGTTGACCCCTTCAATGTCATCACTGCCGACCTGAGGGGGGAACACAGAGCTTAATGTACAGATACAACCCTGGGCTCTTAAAGAAAACGCCAAATGTGAACTGTGGATAAAGGTTTGTACAAGTCACACGGTGTGATAATAACAGAGAATTAAGTGGAATTAAGGCATTTCCAGCCTTGCAAGAAAGATTAGGGGGCCTGCACTTTTCAGACAAGCTAAAATTATAAACCGAGAGGTTTAAACTTGCAATGGGATTACCGCTGCTTTTGTTCTGCGTACAGTGAAGGGCCCATGTGATAAGGCTGCTGATAAGTCATAATCACAGGGTTCCCACAGTTATTTTAACAATTCAATTACAAAAGTTTTTCATACCCTAACTAGGTTTCATTGCCACATATAAAGGGAAAGCACTAAGACACTGAAAATGTGTAACTGATTGGATTGGAGGATCAAAAATGTCTTTTACTAGAAGTTCAAAGTTGATAAAAGTTTAAATAGTTGTAGGGCTGCAGAAATAGGAGAAAAAGTAATGTTGCGATATAACAATATCATGAGTTTACCTGATTATCAAGAAAAATGCTAAAAATAGGCTAGTAAGATTTTGTAATGTGTATTTTTTTTTAACTTGAACATACAAGTTAAACGAGCATAAGAATAAATACAAACAAAAATGTGTAAAAACTAAGTAGATATTTTTCAAAATTTAATTAAAAAAACAAATTATTTTTCAATTAATCCCTTTTGAATTCCCTTAAACAATGACATTCAAGATGGGTGTAATATAATAACTAGTGATTAGTTACAAAATATACTTTGAATAACCTCTTCTTAAAGTCTGCATGCTCTGAAATCCTCTACAAGTCAGATTCTTACAGACCGCACGCACGCATGAACGCGCTTTACACATTTATGGGGAAGCGTAATTCCGAGGGCAGATTCAAGAAGAAGCATAATTCAGGCATTATCAGGCCTTTGTTAAGTTTACTTCTTACCTCTATAGCTCTGTGTTGTGGTAAGGCCCTCTCTATGTGGTCGTTGCCTTCAGCTCGCAGCTGAATTAAATACTTGCAACCCGGCTGTAAGGAAACAACATTCATTAGTTCACGACTCCAAACAGCTCTGTTGTAGTCCAGCCTTTACGTCCGTGAAAAACGTGCGTCACTTTCTAACACACGTTATAATGCTCGCCTAGCTGCTAGCATGGCACTCCTTAGCCTCCTGTAGCTAAAACAGAGTGCTCAGCACACAGGGCAAAAAGAGGAGCTGCAGCAATGTGCAGTACAACTAAAAAAAAGGTGTTTTTTTATAATTAAACTATGTAAACCTATGCTGGTTCCAAATACAATTATGAACCTGAAAATGAGCATAATATGAGTACTTTAAAACCCTCAGATCTGATTTGAACAGGTTCCTAACGTACTCACCAGCAGACCCCTGAGCCTGAAGCGACCCTCCTCATCGGTGACAGTGTCCTCGTTGTAGAGACTACATTCTCCCTGTCCCACTGCCTCCACGGCCACATCCCTCTCTGCATCCCCACTCAGAGACTGCACCGCTCCGTAGCAGCTGAGGACGATAGTACAACATCAGGACACGGCTCTGAATCATGTGTTGTGGAGATTTGTGGAGCTGGACCCCTAGAACAGCATCAAGGTTCATCTGTATACCTGTACGCAGTCTTAATGCCAGTTATGTCGATACTGAGGCTTTGACCCTCCTCCACTGTGATCATCTGAGACGCTGGCTCAAAGCGGAACTCTTTCATCATGGGCTTGAAGTAGTACTGACCAGGGCTCTGGAGCAGAGATAAGCAGTGGGTACATCAAAATAGTACATTAGCCGGAGCACAACACAAGTCAAAGAATTCCTACAATCAGCGTTGAAGTTTAGCAGAATTAATATCTCACAACACAGAAAAAAAATTACGATGGTGAAGGTATACTAACAAATTGCTGGATCCCTACCAGGTTATTAAAAGTGAGCAGGCCGGTGTCCTGAGTCACCAGGTTGGAGCGAAACTGGCCTCCACTCAGAGACAGGAGGACACCCGACAGGGGAACACCATCCTCCGATTTGATCTACAGTACCGAGGGAAAGAGAGGGAGAGCACAAGTTATAGAGCTCATGTTATACGCAGGGGTTACATTGGGCCGGGGCTGCCCGGGGCTCAGCAACAACAAGTAGACCTATGCTCTTTAATGTCATCAGGGGACGCTTAACTAAGCACATCTTCAACAATGTATATATTTTTACATTTTTCTCGGTCTTAAAAATTCTAACAATGACTTTAACCCTTGTTATTTTTATTAAGTTTTTCAAAATGATATAAATCAGATTTGTAGTCTATGCCCACACATGTGCACCCATGACAACCCTGAATCCAGAACCCACACATACCAATTTACCACTTATTATAGCACATGAGTCTGTCAAAACAAATGATAGAAATTGGACAAATTTGAAAAGAGTGGTAGCCGTGGATGAACTGGGAGGTAGTATTTTCAAATAAAAGATTCTCAGGTGAAAAATGCCTATTGGGATGAAGCCACACTAGCACAGAGAAATTACATTACTTAGTCAGGGCTCAAATTACGAGAGTCAAATTGTGAAATTATGGGTATAATCAGACAGACAGATGAGTTTAGTATCTCTACTGTTCTATTCCAGAGAGTATATACAAAAGAAGGATAAATAAGGACACAAAATTCATTGTAAACGCTACACAGAAGATTTCAAAGCAGTTCATCACACAGTCTGAAAAGGGAAACCAACACTGATCATTTGTGCCAGGATCTCATGGTCGGCGTAGATAATTGCAGACCCCCTTGACAAAGGCAATACAAAGGCAAAGCACCGGCAGCAGCACACAGCAGAGCAGAGAAGTGATTCAACTATCACCAGTGATGGTTTCATTCAATTGTATTTTGTGAAAACAAAGTAGGAACCAACAGCAGCCTTTCATACAGTCATTTCATATTCACTATAATATAATCAGGGCAAAGCACTAAAGGTAAACCAAGAGCTACATCTTGTAAATTTATTCTGGATGAGAAGTGTCAGCTAAAGTAGGGCTAAAAGTGGCTGGCGATTACTGGGATGTTAATAATGTGAGGACTGGTCACATTGTACCTTGAAGGTGACACCAGCCAGAGCGAACGCCTTGAAATCTCCCAGGGTTCCCTCCACTGGACTCAGGACGAAACCTTCTTTACTGGCACTGATGTTGTACTGCCGATCGCTGTGGAGCGGACCCACACTGAGGCAAAGAGAGGAGCACAACGTTGGTTAGAACTCCATAGTGTTTCATGAGTAACGTTTTTACAGCGTGACGGAGGAATACAGCGTCTCCTGCAGCGGGGAGTTAAAGGCAGTGGGACTGAAGCGTTCGCTTACGTTAGCTTCTTTCGTCAAATTCAGTGTCCACAATGCTATTTTCCAAAAAATTGTAGCTGTCATATTTCCCAGGACCCACATGAGTGCGGATCTTATGTTGCGGATTTTGTTCCTGTTCATTTGGTTGCCATGAATACACGAGTGAAAGGGGAAAGAGAGCAGATGATACTTCGCTTGAGTCCAGCAGAGCAGACGGCGCTGCAGAGTTGTGTAATTACGACTTTATGACTTTATGAAGGAGCGGCAGTACGCTGCTGCTACATGTAGGCTTACATAGCTGAAACCCTGTTTTGTGTCTGCTCTATGTCAATACCGTGGCAGCAAAAATTTTAGGGGTTCAATAATAAGGGTTTCCCAATGGCCGGGGGCAAGTAAACATAATAACCCGGTAGCCCGTATAATAACCCAGTAGCCCAAATAACAACCCAATAGCCCAAATAATAACCCAGTAGCCCAAATAACAACCCAATAGCCCAAATAATAACCCAATAGCCCAAATAATAACCCATTAGCCCCTTTTGGGCAAGTTACGCGATGGGGTATATACATTTTTTTTTGCCTTGACTTGATTTTTTAATAACCCTTTGACGTTTTTCAATAAAAAAATTGTATAAGGGCCACTAAAAGTAGGGCATTTTTTTTCCATTTGCTCGACTGGACAAGTGAAAAAAAACAACAATTTTACGATGAACCCTAACATTAGAGATTGCAATATCCTCAGAAAGTGCAAGTCACACTAAATCTAAACATTTAATGTTTGTGTGCTCAATTATGGTTGCTAGCGTGGCAACCACCTGCTCATCTGCAAACAAGACATCTGTTTAAACGCTGGAGCAAGCTTGAACAAACAAGCCAAGTCAAACATTTCAATATAGTTTTCATGCCACAGAATGGCACAGATGCAGCGCTTCATGAGCTAAAAGCTACAGCCCTGGCACTCTTATGTGCAGCTTTTGACAGTGTTTACCCTCAGGTCCTTTTAAACAGACTGCACAAACTGGTTGTTCTCTCAGGTGCAGATTGTGATTTAATTATCTGGGGATCTAGGGATTCAACCTTTTGCGTTTGTTTTTTTACTCTCTGGGCTTTTACAGCAAAGTCCTGCCTTAAACTAGGACCCAGACATCGCTGCGGTTTCTAAACTTCTTTTGGGGTTCAAATGTGTTTATGGGCTGGCTTCTAGGTATATTTATGACTTGTTTAGCACATGAATGTGTAGCAGAACCCCAAGATCTGGACTCTTCTCCTTTCAGTATGACAAAAATGTAGCATCCAGACTTATAGGACGGCTGTTTTCAGCTTGTGTCGCAGTCTCTAACATCCTTCCTCTAGTTTTCATCTCTCATGTGAAGTGCTGGGTTCTCATACCTGTATGCTCCCATCTCATTGGTGGCCACGGTAATGAGTGGTGCAGCAGTTCCTCTTTCAGTGATGGAGATCTCCACACCCTGTAGCTCCGGTGTCACCTTGCCCTCCAAGAAGAGACCTGCACGCCCTGCGATGTCCACCAGCCGACCTGGACACGAGTCTGTCGAGAGCGTGTCATCACTTTTGAGGTAGCGTGTTTGTACTAAAGGATTTAGGATGCCATTATGTTATGTGCTCTTTCTCCATCTAAACAATACAGTTGGAAGTCTGGGCAAAACAATTCTAAGCATGTGCAAGTATGTGCGTGCGCGTGTGTGTAATGAACTTACCTCCGGTAATAGTGGCCTCTACCTCAGGAGGATAGAAGAGTAGTTCCTTGGATGAAGGTGTCACGGTGATCTTCTCTCCAGCCCTGTACAGTCACAGTCTATTTTAACTCGCTGCATCATCACATGAGGTTCAAGACTAAGCAAGACTCTCAGACTTAGACACGGTGGTTATTAATAGTGGATAAGTGGTCAACCAGCCGCTAATAATAAATGTTGCGAAGTGGTTAGGGTTAAAGTAAAAGTCCTGTTTAATTTTCTCCACAGACAATTTTAATGGGACTCACAGTTGGAGTGGTTTTAAAGCTTGTCAGATAAGCAAATGCATGAGAAAATATCTAATTAAATAAATAAAAAGTCAAGATACAATGCTTTCAAGTTGCTAGGAATTTGGTGCAGTGTGCTCACTACAAATAAAATAAATAAATAAATAATTCCATTCATAGCGGGACGGTCAACACCTAGCCTGTGGACATTAACAGAGAAGTTTACTACAACTCTTCGACTTGCCTTTCATTAGGAAACATCCAATAACTGAGCTTAACATTCTGTTGAGTGTGTAGCTAAAAGACAAGTGGAGGTAAATCTTATGCTTTGTAGAAAACTGATAAATACCACATCTATGGTGCTGTGTTCAGTTCCAAACTGCAATGACAAAGCATTTCAAATTTGCTACAGCTTTGATTCTCGCCACTATCTGAGCAACAGCGATCCACCATGCCAAACTAATGGAACCCAGAAACAAAAGTGTAAAAATGCAAAAATGCAGTGCGACTGACCGGGCCCAGTAGGAGAACTCATAGTGGAAGGGGCCTGTTAGTTCATCGGCCTTCTCTTGGATAGGAGGGCTATCGCCCCTGGCACCTCCGTCCTCTTCGGCAGCGCGACGCTCTCGTTCCTGACGACGCAGTTGAATCTCTTGCAGCTGCTGCTCCTGCCTCTGCTCCTCCAGGCTCCGCAGGGGACCCAGCACGAGCGCCGGCTCACTCTCAATAGATGATCTGACAGGGGAGGGAGGAGAGAGGAGGGAAAAAAAAAAAACACATGAAAGGATGCCATCTGTGCCAATATTAACACACAGGGTTCTATGAAAAATAAGCATAGCCATGTTTAGAGCTGTAACAATTCCAAATTTTGCTGTATAATTATTTGTCTCAGAAAAAATTGAGAATATAAAAAAATAATGTGTGTGTGTGTGTGTGTGTGTGTAAAAATATAAAATAAATAAATAATATAATTGTCTCTTTCAGTCAAATTCAAAATATTTACTACTTTTTTTTGACAAATGAAAGCTTTGAATGAATACCAGGATACATGTTTTGGTTTTATATCACTAGTATTTAATCTATGGCCTATACGTTCCACTACCTGGATTGCTCCGTTGCAGCCGGATTTCACTCATTTAGGCCGGATATCCTCAGGCTTCCTTTGTGTTGGCATTTTAAACTCTGGTCGATATATGAGGACTATGGACTTTCTGTCCAAACTGAGTCTTCTGTTGCACGACTAAAACAATATTTAAAAACGTACCCATGTTTCACCAAAACAAGTTCCTTCTGAGCCTATTTTGCAGCGGCATTGCAGCTTTTCTCCGGTGCTTAGCACCGCCCAAGACGACTGTGATTATTTTAAAGAAATGCCAAATAGCCAGAGCCGATTTTCCTCCCATCCCCGAATACTATGTGGAGTAGCCAGACCCTCCTTCAGCGCGCTTTGGAGGAGGGTCTGGAAAAGCGAGACTACTGGTATGTGATCCAGATAATGTAACACCACCAATGCACAGCCTATAAAGTAAACAAGGCCTCTTTATCGTAAAACATTATTTTCTAACTGTATCCCCCCCTTGTCATTTTTGCTGCTATGAATGTGTATGAGGTCATGTGCCCACAACTAACAATTGAAATAATAATAAATCTATTTAGTCTGACCAATAATCCCTTCTATAATTGCAATTTGACATATCTAAACAAAGTCAACAATACAAGACATAAGCCTTAAAACCTTAGCTAATGTTAGCAATTCATTGAGGTTCAACAGAGAAACCCACGATTATGTAAAACAATTGAATTGTGTAATTATTGTTACAGGCCTAGCCATGGCGAATCCTTACTTGATAGTAACTGTAACGTCTAGGATCTTGTCGGTGGTGATGAGCCCGGTCATGTGATGTCGCACCGCGGTGAGGGTCAGGATACTTGGGGCCGAGCTGTTCAACACAGGTTAACAGTCACTTGGTTGAACTGTATCGAGGGAGAACACTCTTTTAACCCAGAAATAAAACGGACACAGCATCTCATTACTTACGTATCGTACGTGTAGAAGTCCTGCTCAAACTGGTGGCAGGAGCGAGGGGTGACTTTGTAAACACCTGGACAAGCCATTTTTGGTTGATTAATCACTTTGCTCCAGTTTTATATTTAGGTAAGTCTGACACAGACCTTTGAGGCTCAATACACTGTACTCAAACTATGCATGAGGGAACATTTGGTACAGTGATTTCTTTTCATTTTCTAGATATGTTAATTCATGACAATTGGGGGGGGGGGGGGGGGGG
>NC_045734.1:23490113-23525083 GCF_008692095.1 Etheostoma spectabile | reverse complement strand
GTCAATAGAATAAACTTCACCAGGCTTGGAGAGGCAGAAGCGGTTGACTCCCTTAGAGAGGTTGTACACGCCGACGTTCTCAGGTTTGCTGCCATCTTGGAAAAACTCCTGCGCAGAAAAACGCATTCAGTTAGAATTAGAACAACTATTGCAGACGTCCCACCAACGGTTACAACACACACCAGGTACTGATTTACTGACCAAAGTAATGGCATGGGAGAGGGAGCAGCGCAGGATGTAGCCAATCTGTCTGAACTCCACCCCCACAACGTCGGAGTCCAGGACCTCCACTTCGATGGACTTATGCTTCCAGCACCACTCCTCATGTGTAATACTCACTGGCAGGGGTAAACATGGGAGAGAACAAGTAGTTAACAAAATAGACTAAAAACTAACAGATATTTGTGGAAAAGGGTTACATCTGTCACAATATCCAAGGAGGAAAAAAAACTCAAAAGCATTGATCACTTCAAGTCGAGGCTCTCCCATTTTATAATGATCTCATATTCAAAGTAATATTTGTTATCATATTTAAAAAAATGTGTAGGCATTACAGGCCTGTATTTGTGACATGACAGCTAAGACATGAAAGGGGAGAGAGGGGGAATGACGCAGCAAAGGGTCGCAGGTTGGAACCGACCCCGCATCAAGTACTGACCCTCTGCATATAAGTCTCTACCACGTCAGCTACCCAGACGCCCACATTATCTCATCTTTCAACAAATGGTTAAGAAAGTAAACTTCTTGCACTACTTGGTCCTGGCAACACTACAAGCTGAGTAAACATGCCTCAAAAGATGCTGTGTGTGCAGATGGCTCGCAGGCAGACAGAACGGCTGAGTTTAGTGAGCGGCGAGTGAGATAGATGCAGGACCAGTGAGATAGATGCAGCACCAGTGAGATGGATACAGCACCAGAAGGTACCGAAACACTGGCTGAATAATGTGTGCTTCCTTGAAAGCTGGTGCAATACATCAACTATGATCGGAAGCTGAAAATTACCAATTGATTTCACAGCAATTGCCGGAGAGTAATTAGTGTGATTTGTGAATAAAAATGTACACAGGATGGCGGAATTAGTATGGTCGGCTTGAGTTCTTCCACTCAACACTTGCATGCTGATTCTGCATCTGTGCTCTCCTTAAATGTGGATTTACACAACTGGAACTTCTATTTGCTCTAATTAACCCAAAATAAAAGAAAAACAATTCACAAAATGAAAAACAATCTCAATTAGGGCTGCACAATATATTGTTTGTTATTGTTATCGCGATATTGACTGGTGCAATAAACACACTGAGAAAAGCTGCAACATTTTGCAAAAGACAGCGATTTTTTATGTCGGTTAAAAGAAAATATCAGTTGAAAACACTTTAAGAAGGTATCTAACTAATTTTTTTGTATTTATTGTATTTTAGCAGAATACTCAAAGCAGCGGAAAGGTAGAAGTGAGCACAGTTTAATGAATGTTTACTTCTAGAAAGAAATAGTGTTATATTATTCAACAACGATATTGCATATAACATATTTGCCTCATACCGTGTAGCCCTAATCACAATTATTAATACAACTATAATTTAGCATGTAAAGTGTTATTGGTAGGGAGTCCTGACCTTTGTATTTCCCTGGTAATACGTCGTCAAAGGAGAAGCTGAGGATGTCACTGTTGCCAGGCAGCGACACCGTCTTTCTCTCTCCCTGCCGACTCACTGGTTGCAGGGTTACGGACAGGTCGTCGCAGGATGCTAGCAATCAAGCAGCAGAGGACACAGGCTCAGTGAAAATATGAAAAACCACAAAGACGTCATATTTTTATTGGGTTAAAGCCGCATTGCAGACAAAGAGTATGTCTTTTTGAAACAAACTAAGTGTAAATTACCAGGTTCTTACCTAAACAGTAGACCTTTCCAGAGACAGAAGCCATGAATTGGGTGAAAAGTAGGTCTGTGAGGGGCTGGTCCACAAGGGAGACCTCCAGGGACTGAGGCTGAAGAGCCAGGCCTGCTTTCACCTCGGCCTCGGGGAGCGACACCTGAACACATGGAAATACAACCAAAGTTACCTTGTGGAAAGCAAAGTTTTTATCTATTTATTTATAAACACTGATATCAATTATACCTCTGCCAATACATCACAAAACCAAATAGTATTGACTTAGTCTGGATTGTTTCTGAATCCATTAAAGATTTGGGCAGTTGTGCTTAGATTTCCAATTTTATATTTTAATACTCTAATCAAAAACTGAGACTCAATCATTGAAGGCTTCTTGGCCATTAATATAGGTGACTGAAAATCGAGGCTGACAAAATTTTGGTTTTGAGATTTTCCAGTCAAATTTAGACTTCCAGCTGTACTTCAGAAAAAGCTGCTTTTTTGGTGAAATTAGGAGGCATTGTGTAATATACTCTTTATTTCAGCTTCACTAATCAGCCATTCCTTGCCCGTTGCAACACTTTCAAAGTAATCAGGAATAAATAGAAATAGGGTGTCCAACAAAAGTTCAGCTTGTCACCTGTGGGCAGTTAGGACATCCATTAAAAAAACAACAATGCAATTAAACTAATTTTGGTGCCGATGCTCGCCCAGTTAGGACAAGGTGTTAGAGATCTCGTCCGTAGTAGCATGTCGATTTGTGTGTATATAAGTACAAGCCAATACTATCTGTTTTCTTATCATGATGTGTGAGACGCTCTGTCAAGGATTCTTTTTTAATAATGTTCCAAAAAACAAATGTTGCATATTAAACTGGGCCTACAGTGTGTAGTCCTGCACTGACTCTGAGGACACCCTGTTGAAGATCTCTGCTTTAAATGATTAAGGAGCCCATGTGGATAAAGCCGTAAAGATTAAGTCCTCACTCAAATATAAAGACCTAGATCCTGCCAGTCTTACATGAACACTGTACTCTCCAGGTTTGGCCTGGAAGCAGAAGGCCCCCTGAGGGTCGGAGTCGATGGTCCTGCTGTCTTCGCCTGGGGGTGTTAGAGAGACTTTGTAGCGGCCTTGCTGCTTCATGCCCTCGGGCAAGTGGCTGATGGAGATCTGGCCACACACACTGAACCTATGTAGCACCAACAGCAGAATTTAGATCAAGCTATGTGGTAATGTGGAAAAACCAAGTGGGCTGAAGCTGATTTTTTGTAGTTAATGTCAAAACGTCTATAATGTTAAGAATTGTAAATGTACGCAGGTCAAGCAGTGAGCGGGCAGGCCAGACGTACCCTGTTGTGATGATGTCAGGCAGCTGGGGTGTGTTGGGGGCGATCTTCACTGTGATTGGCTCAAAGAACATGAGCTCCTTGCTGACTCGGATGGTGTAGGTACCGGTCGTCATGTTCTCCAACCGGAAAGAACCATCCTCCTTGCTGAGCACTGTGAGGAAAGAAGAGCAAAGTATGTAACAGTGTGAAAATGTGTATAGAATGTGAACCACTGAATGCACAAGAAAAGAGCATTACCATAATTGTTTGGAGGTTTTTGTTGCTTTTAAGAGACTAATTAAAGTGTGGAGTCTTTGAGTATGGCTACCTTTGATCTGGTTGTTGAGAGACACTGTGGCATCAGAAACGCCCTCCCCACCCACACTGTTGAGAACTCGGCCTGTCACTGAGAAGCCCATGACACGGAAGATGGGCTGCATGCGGAGCAACAGAAACAGCATTTTTTTGTCGTCAAAATGTGGTACCATGCATTAAATGTGTTCATATTTGCAAGATAATAAACTATTCAAACACACACACACACATATATACATATATATATATATATATATTAAATATATATATATATACATATACACACAACATAACATAATATTAATTTCACTCTTACCTCCAGTTTCAAGCTGTGTGTTCCCACCTTGAAATTCATCCTAGAAGGAGCGACATCAAACGTGATCCTTTCTCCCCGGTAGAAGGGCACCTGGAGGGAAGGATTTCACAAAAACAAAAATAATTATGTTTACACGAGAGTGGCAATATTTTTTTTATTATTTTCTTTACAATGCAGCGTGCAGGTTAGGGTTTAATGTCATAAAATCAAACCCCATGTTTTACACTATTTATTGTCTCCATTTTTCAGAGTCCGCAATACCCACGCTGGATTTTAAATTCACTTGTGGTTACAGCATGATGTAATACAGTCCTTTAATATGCTAATGTGATATATTCAAGTGAACTGTTATGCAACTACAGGTGTCACCAAACCAACCAGAATTTAACGTTAAGGAGTACAACTTTTAGCTATATTAGAAATGACAGGACAGCTGTCGGTCTGCTTGTTTTTATTTATTTATTTTTTACAAAAGCTTACCACAGTGTAGTCGCCGCTGGCCAATGAGGGGAAGACGAAGGTCCCATCTTCCCTTGACAGAGAGCTGCACAGGTAGACCAGGGAGCTGTCCCCAGAATCCGCCCCATCCACTGGGGATGTGTTACAGCCACCAACGTCCTGAAAACAAGAACACAAATATGTAGCAATGTAACTTGTAATTATAATTAATACAAAATGCCATGATATCTCAGAAATCCTACTGAAACAGTATTACATACTGTCCATGACTATTTTTGGGGAATTTTAGGCATTAGAACCCAGCCCATTGCGTTGCCTCCGTATATGTGCGCCTGCTCTACCAACTGAACCAACCGGGCGCCCAACATACACAACTTTAATCAAATAACGCAGGAGGGGGCAGGTCTGTCCGAACAACAACTGGTGGAGCTGCTCATTTAATAGTTGACTCAGAAGAAAGTGAACATTTTGACAATAAACTACAATCAACACAACAGTCGGCAGGATAATTTAAAAGGCAACAGCGACTATATTGTGTGTCCCACCATTTCTAAAAACTTTTAATGATGTTGATTTACCTCTTTCCTGACTGCGGCAGAGTACAGTAGGAAGGTGACCTCTTTCATGGGCTCTCCATCACTGCGGACCTCCCCCGAGACATCGTAGCCCCCGACTACCAGATGGTCGGCGGCCGGGGCATTGGCATTGGAGACAAGCACTGAGGTGGTGCTCTATAGGAAGACGGCAAAAGGTCACCACGGAAGTTACAGTTACAAGTCAGAATAATGGTTCGGTCAGGAGCAGTGCTCCATTACTTCTAGAGATCATTATGCTTATAAACCTACTGAGCTGACAGGGAACCTTATCAGCTATGCAAGTAGGTGAATAATTCAACACTAAAAGTGGCACCGAAGTAAAAAGACCTCTGAGATAATGCATTCTTTGCTGTATTAATGACGCTGCTCAGGTGGAGGAGTGCCATTTGTAGCCAGCAATGTGTTATACCTGGGTATGGGAATGGAAATGATGACAAAACACAGGTGAGACGCTGAAATCATTAGCTACAAAGCTGCTGATGTGCTCAGACTCTATTCCAAACGTTTGCATTCAACAATGTATTGTTGTAGAGCAAGAGTCTTCATCCATCTTTTATAAACCATCATTGTGGGGGACTCTATTTATATTTCAAGCTACACAAGTATCTACTACTGTTTATTTTTCAAATTTTTTTACAGTGTCTGTGCAATTTAGAGTTTACATATAGTTTGTTTCCTTGTTAGAGAAAGTGAATGTAACATTTTAGGGGAATCAGAGAGAGTAAAGAAATATTTGACCATGACAACAATGTATTGCCAAGTCATTTGATCAAGGCACACTAGGCAGGTAAGTGTTGAAGCCAGAACAAAAGTGCCTTATAATGCAGTTTTTATAATGATTACAAGAAGAATCTCTCATTGAAGTAAGATCAATGGAAAAATAATCTCAATAATATTAATTCTCTCTCACAATATAGAGTTAATACATATTTGGGTCCCAAAAGCAAACTTCAACTTCCGTGAAGTGTCACTGTGGGAAATAAAAAAGTATATACAGTATATATTTAAATATTTACATTAAGAAGATACCAAGGCTTAAAATTAGGTAATGAACAGGGACGTTTGCCAGGTTATCACTCCACAGCTCCACCACATTGATAAAATAAGGACTTTTCAGCTTGGTACTGGAGAGTCTTTACTTTATAAATGACACAGCAGGCAGAAGGAAGAACACCTAAATTCAAACGTCCCTTCATGAAAGGGCAAGGGCGACATCACATATGATAAATTTGTGTTTCTGTCGATGGGGACACCACTTGAAATTTTGAAAAATTTGAAGCTGGGGGGAAAAAAAGGTAATAAATTGCAACATATCGCAGAATTGTTTAAAATCGCAGTAATATTGTATCGTGACATTAAGTATCGTGAGGCGTCTGCTGAGTCCCACCACTACTATTGTGTTCTGTTAATACGGCCTATTGAAAAGTTTTGGTACTAACCTGCTCCAGAGTCCAGGAGGGATGGGCAGCTGTGATGTCATAATTTCCAGGGAGTACTTTTAAAAAAGTATACCTGTGTTAGGCAGACCCCAAAAAAAAAAAAAGCCTTGAAATGGCGAACGATCTAAAGAGGCATATGTTAATTGCAGAAAAACCTGTGTAAATCTCTAACAAACAGAAAGGGGAGAGCCACTTACTTTCCTCCAGGCTGTGTTCTGACACTCTGGAGTTTCTCCTTTGTTCCCGCTGGGGTGAGTGTGACTTCTACTCCAGCCGGACCCAGGAGATGGCCTTTACCATAACCTAGAGAGAGAGAGAGAGAGAGAGAGAGAGAGAGAGAGCGAGAGAGAGAGAGAGAGAAGAAGAGAGAGAGAGAGAGAGAGAGAGAGAGAGAGAGAGAGAGAGAGAGAGAGAGAGAGAGAGCTGTTTTTCAAACTGTTTTTTTTCTGGTCTTTGGTGCATAATCGGCAAGCGGGTAGTTATCAGCACACACACAAAAAAAAGAAATACACTTATGTGAGGAGCTGGAGCTGAACCTGAGCACTTTACCACTCTCTTTCATCTCTGTCAAAAATGTAAAAGATAAAAACGTTTCCACTAATGAGGCAGGAAATCTTTCACACTTACAGTTCCAGAGACTGAAAAGCCAGTGAAAACAAAGTTGATGTCTTCTTCTTTAGTACAGATGTCACTCACTCCATCCACATGGAGGTCGACACTGGTCGGCTCTGGTGAGAGTTAAAGCACAAGAAAAACAAACAAAAAAAACTTTTTTTCCTTTTCTTTCAAATCTAACACCAAAACACAGATGCGAGAACATAGATTAGCCTATGCAAAACAGTCTCTGAGACTGTCTGTGCATTTTAAAAACAGCATAACAAATATTTGGTGAATTTTGAGGATGATATCTTACCAAAGCTCCACCCAAGTGGAGGCTCAATCTTCAAAACAAAGTCTCCCTGTATGAATGAAACAAATCTAAAGATTACATACATTGTCTGTGAATAAAAGAGTTTAAAAGTACTCAAAGGAGTGAATCCCATACCTTGTCATAGAGGGGGATCATGAAGTAGCCATTGATTGGAGCACAGTCCGTTTGATATTTCAAAGAACCTTGTTTGGTGTACAGTTTAATCTGTGCATGAAAGTAGACAGACACTGATTATCAAGTAAATATTTTAATTAGTATTACTAAACCTATTAGGTAACTAAGACCATTATGTCATTATGTAACAGTCTCTGTCGCTTTAAACACTACGTTAAACAGCAAATTGGTTGAGTAATTTGTATCCGATGTCATTCAAAACCAGACCCGTCTATCTGGGTTACTTAGCTAATTTCACTAAATGGCTTATCCCATGGAGTCTGTGAATGAGCAAGGATTAAGACCGATGGCTAGCTACCACTTAACGTCTTCCTCGTCAACAGACAGGTTGTAGTGTTGTAAGAGTGAGCAGTTTAACATACATATGTTAAAGCTAATGTAACATTTTACGCTAACATATGGGTTTATAGTCTAACTGTAACTGCGTAGACAAAACATATGAAACAGCAAAATAGCATTATCTGAATTAACGTCAAATTTCACTTTTTGCAATAAATTCACATTTTGCTAGTCACCGAGAGCTAACTTGGACATAAAGTAGAATATGGTTGTGCTAATTTCATTCAAACGACCATTCAACCAAATATCCAGTCTTCACATAACCTTTAGCTAACTAGCTAAGCTACTACGATAAACCAGCTAACTGTTAGCTCGCTAACCGAGCTAGCCGGTAGGTTGTCACTCACCTCGATCAGAGAGTAATTGATCTCAACGTCTGATTTCACAAATCCCCCGCATGCCACCACAATGTCCTCAGATGAAACAGTCAAGAACTGGGAATAGGTGATACAGAATAAAACCCAAAGGGCCCCCACGTCTGCCCGGATCGTAATTCTCAACATTTTTGGCTGACTGATATCTCGAAGAGCCGAGTAACAGCACGCTGCCTCCGGTTCCGTACCAGCTGAGCTGCTGTCACTGACAGAGCAAAGTGTCAGGAGCAGCGACCCCTTCTGGGTTGGAGTTAGTATAACAAGATGCGTGTGACAGGATGGGCTAAAATAAAAAAAAAAAAAAAAAAAGACAAAATAGGAGAGAGGAAGAAAAAAAAGACAAAGACGAGTTAAGGAATTGGAATATTTATTTTCCATTTAAACATCTTAATAGTAAAGGCAGTCACCATGGTCACATACAATACGTCACAATAAAGTAAGACTTATAAAAAAAAGTAAAACATAAATATGTATGTGTGTTGTATGTTTTCATTGGTGTTTTTTTGTTTTGTTGATGAGAGAAGTGTATATGATTTAGATTGTATTGGAAAATCTATAAAAAAAAAATCCTCACGCAAAAAATGGTCAAATGAACATTGTTACAGTTTAGTATTTTGAAATGTATTTGTTCTTTGCATTATAATACAACCTCAGGGTTAATAATCATAAACAGATTTTAAAACACATAATGAGTGCACAATGAGTACACTCTTCTGTAAACAACTTGTAAAGGCGAGAAAACTGTAGTGTTAATACATTTAAAGTGCATACAACTCAAGGTTTTTCAAACTCCAGTAGTTAGTAGCAAGTCCTTCTCAGAAGGGAAAGATGACCGTCAATACAGCAGGGGATAAAAATACTTGTCAATAACACAACACTAAAAAGACACGACACAATAATGTAAGCAGGTCCATACAAGCCTCCTAGTTGTAGTGTTTTCACATAAAAAAAAAAAAAGATTTAAAGAGCCCCACCTTTTCAGCATCATATTTGTATTTGATGTTTAAAGATCCCATGACATGCTCTTCGGATGCTTTTATATAGGCCTTAGTAGTCCCCTAATATCATATCTGAAGTCTCTTTCCCAAAATTCAGCCTTGGTACAGAATTACAACCACAAGAGCCAGTCGCACTAGGATCTTTCCTTAGGATGTGCCATTTCTGAGTCTGTAGCTTTTGAGGAGGAGGAAGGGGAGGGAGAGAGGGAGAGAGGGGGAGGGAGAGAGAGAGAGAGAGAGAGAGAGAGAGAGAGAGAGAGAGAGAGAGAGAGAGAGAGAGAGAGGGGCAAGGTGGAGGCTGGGGTGTGGCCTTGATTGACTGCTACTTTGCTCATTTGAAACCACAATGCCTCTCTCTCATGGTTGGGCCAAATTCTCTGGGCGGGCAAAGCAGAGAAAATGAAGGTAATCGGCCCATCTGAGCTTTCATGTTCTCAAAGGCAGAGCAGGATACCCAGGGCTCGGTTTACACCTATCACCATTTTAGCCACTGGGAGACCATAGGCAGACTGGGGAAACTCATATTAATGTGTAAAAACCTCATAAAGTGAAATGTTCATGCCATGGGACCTTTAAAAACATTGTGTTCTCATACTGCCCATTGCTGCAGTGCTTCCACCTGTCTGAGCCCTTGGCCCACCTTCCTGAAAGTCCAGTTGGCAATGATTGGCCCACTCTGTTGTGATTGGTCAACCAGATTCAAACAAGCCACCGGGTGGGCTGTGCTTGCTCAGGCAGTACATTCGAAAAACTGGGCTTCTTTCTTAATCAATGACATCACAATTTGAGGAATTTTAAACTGAAATGTTGGTGGGCCGTTTTCAGGCAGTTGAGAAAAAGTGATGTCTGTGGAAGAGTAAGGTCCACTTGGAGTGAAGTGTGTTTTTTGTACTTTATACGTCTATTGCATACACGCATAAAACATGTAACACTCTAAAAGATGGGGAAAAATCCAAAAAAAGTGTAATAGTGTCTCTTTAAGATATTAATTCAGTTTTAAACTGCACTCCATCTGGTCAGTCTCTGGCTTTTAGTCGGTAATATCAGGCCCTCGCCTCAGACATGTGTGGAGGAAGCTGGAGGTGAGTGTGCCAGGAACACAGCTTCATTAAAATTGTTGGAGAAGCTGGTGTGGTAGCTGGGGCTGCGTCTGCGGGGCTGAGATTTGGACACTGGGGATTTGATAGCTGAGAGTCTTTGGGCCTGGCACAGCTTTTGAATCAGGAAACGTTTGTCACGGCCCTCCTAGGAAATGACACAAACAGATAATAGAGCACAATTTTGGTAATAATGATAATAACTCAAATGATGATCAAAAATGGTCAATGCATGATTAAGAAAAGAGTGAATGAGACTTGACAAGACTTGGTTTTTGAGTAAATCTACCATGGCTAGCTGCTCCCTTAGTTGGTCAATAACTCTCTTGTGAGCTCCAGCTAGTGCGATCACATAAAACATGGCCAAACTGTGGGGAAAAATAAAAGTGTTTAAAATAACAACCAAAGACAGTTAAAAGCATCAGTTTTGCAACGGTCATCGCTGACGGAAAAACGTACCATGTAACAACAAAGAAGGAGACAGCGAAGGCCTCTGATGAGAGAGCGTTGAGGAGTTTTTGGATTCCATCTGGTAGCTTGGATACTGAAGTTGGCAGCACCTCCCAGGAGGTGTTGTAATTAATAAATGGTCCACAGGCGTGGGAAGAGTTTATTCTGTGCAACAAGGGATGAGTGAATGAGTAGATATTAGAGCTTTGACTGTCTGGCCGAACCTTATTGGACCCACTGCAATTTCTCAAAATTCCTGCAGGCTTGAATCAGGCCAATTTTTAAATGCAGACCTTATAGTCTGTGTAATATCATGAATGCATCATGCCCATACACAATGTACCTGTGCACTGCTGTGTGTGACTGCCATCTTCTGGATATTTATATGACTTACATGCTTGGATAAAACATGTTTTTTTTAACAGTGGATTTTCCATTTATTTTAAAGATTATCTGTTGGGCATTTCAGGCCTTTATTAACAGGATAGCTGAAGATTTGTACGGGAAGAGAGAGTGGGGAATTACAGGCAGCAAAGGGCTGCAGGTCAAACCCGCTGCGTTGAGGAGCACAGACACACACACAGACACACACACACATGGACACACAAGGTCATCAATAATGCATTACTCACTGTGCTATACTAAAAGTGACCGGCACACAGGCCAGAGCCAGGCCTATCAGCAGCACTGCCAGGAAGAAGAAGTTGGAGCTGGAAGCTCTAAACGGACGTGTGGCTGGACGGCAGTTGTTGACCAATGAGACCTACATACAAGAAGCAGAAATGCAATAGAACAGGGGAAACTTCTAAAGCATCCGATTTTGATCCATGTAAAAACCAAAAAAAGATAATACTATGTAAAAGAAAAAGAAAAGAAAAAAAATCACCTTTTTTATATAGAAGATGAAGAAGTATTTTATAGTGCAGATGGCAGGCAGCATCGGGCTGTAGAACGTGCCAATCCAGCAGATGGTCTGACCGTAGACGATCTCTAACACATTTTGAGGAATTGCAAACTCCTGCTGACCCCACCACTTAACCAGGCCACAGTCACAGTAATTCACAATCAACCTGAGTTGCACGGGGCAACACAAGGACACGGTTACAAATGACTAAAGAAAAAAGGGTGAGAAAGATTTCCACCTGAAAGTATCACCAGAGGGAAGGCAAGCCAATTGATTGGGGTGACATAGAATAAAGTACCACGGTATTAAAGTTGTGCAAGGCTTTCAAAATACTGTAAGTCAACCCTCATAAAGAGACAAAGGACTTTTATACGATTTAAAAAAAGTATAAACATCTTGATGAGGACTTACTTTCTGGGAAACTCCACAAAGATGGTGACTGCGACAATGATGATGAAGTCAAAGATGGTGAGTTTGTACATCTCCTGGCCCACACGGGTCTCCCAACACTGTGGACAACAAAAGTACTTTGAATATATCACCTGAAGATCGGAGGAAATCCCAGGATCAGTGCCACCCTGTGTTACAGTTTAAGATTGGATTTCCTACTGAAAACCAAAATGAGTGACACAGGACTGAACAAATGTAGTGCTCACTTACCTATGAAAGGCATTTCTATCAAGACCAAAAAACCTGTGCAGTTATCTAACTAAGGTAGATTTAAAAAGATACACAGGATTACCATTCTAAAATGAAATAATAATATTAATCTTAATAATAATAGCTTGGCTTCACCTTAGATAGTTCCAGGAAATCAGTAGGCTTTGAGCTACAAGTATGCATGATGACACAGAGATAAAAGGTGGGTTTGTTGCTGGCACCTGTGTATTATTTCAAATAATCATTGATTATTGTATTGGAAGGCAGGCAACTTACAGAGTAAAGCTTATGGTTATAGCCACAGGCGCAGGGCTCTTTTTCACATTTAGTGATTTGAGACCAGAGAGAGAAGAGCAAAACCCCAATACTGGTCAACCGCATGAAGACACACCTGCAAAGAAAGGAAGGAGAGATGAAAAAGGTAGAGAAAGGAGGACAGAAAACAATTGAGTACATGTTCTAAAGACAGCAATTTAGCCATATGGTGTTACATGCATTACAGCGGAAACGGAGGCATCACACACTCGCAGTCACAGTAAAACTCTGGCAGAAGGACTTAATGTATTAAGTCCTTTTTTGCACCATCTTTTAATGGCAAATTTGCCATTTTTCTCAAAGCATGCGCTAATTCTACTGGAAAAGGGTATTAGAAAAAGAGTGAACGAATGAAAAGAAATCCACTAAACCTCATGAGAGTGAAGCGGATCTCGAAGGCAGGCGAGTAGTCCTCATAATTGATGATAACGGAGAAGAGGAGGGGGGTGATGAAGTTGGCCAAGGTGATCACTATTGAGGGTAGATACTCATAGATGAGATCCATGATGAAATTCTCCTGCAATCAATCCAAAAGTGATGCATTTAAAAGGTTCTGTCTAAATTTGCTAAACTTGGACTTCAATGTGATAAAGAGGAAATTTGAGAGTCAGCTCAATTTTGTGAAATTCAATTTTATTCTATTTTTTATTAGACAAAACGAGAATAACATCAGTGTCAAAAAAGTTTCTAGCAGTAACAAGTATTTACTTGATAATGTAATAACAAAAGACCAAAGTGGAGTTAGAAAGGACACCAACAACAAGTCATCACCTTTATGTTATCCATCTGGACTTTCTGGGAGAAGATGGTGGCTGCGTAAATGCTGTAGAAGCATGCAGCCAGTACGCCGATGACAAAAAGGTTGAGAATGAGGCGGATGAGGTAAATCCGACACTTCTCCTTGCGGGTGCGATCTGCTATTTTCTGTTTGATGCGCTCCTCTTCCAAATCCGTCTGGGCATATCAAATTACACACTTAATAATGAGGCAGGCCAACATTCAATGGATACACAGATTCAACTTTTGCAACCAGTAGCTCATTTCTGGAGGAAAAAACACTACATCAGTCTCAAAGTGTAACTCTCGCCAAAATGCAACCTGGGGTCTTTTTGTGAATGAACCCGAGTCAAACCTTTGGTTAAAAGCATTATTAGGACGTAAGCACCACTTTTAAGATTGACCGCATTCTCGTTTTTGGTCAAATGGTCTTTTGAATGGGAGTGCTAGGGGCACTACTATGATGGCATAAAAAATCCCTATTTTAAAAACACTAAGAAGGCTCTGACAACATGAAACCAGGGGGTTCTACACATGAACTGGAATACCTGATGGAAACACGTATCCCCAGGGGCTCTACACAGGAACTCGAGCATTGAGAACATTGTTTGTGTCCACAGAGTTTACTAAAAAGAACTCTTGCTCTTGCAGAAGAATTGCTTGCTCTTGGGGGAATTACTAGAATTTTTGGGTCTTTGTAAATTATGGAGTGAAGTCTATTTGTAAAGTGTCTTGAGATAACTTTTGTTATGATTTGATACTACAAATAAAATTAAACTCAAGTTAGCAGTTGGTTTTTCTGGTCGCCGTCCGTCCCGCCTTTCAAAAAAAGCTGATCTCGGAACAGAGAGGCGAGTAAGGATGAAAAGCAAAGGGGGGGGGAGATTAAGGTGGAGGCTGGGGGTGTGGCCTGGACCAACTGCCACTTTGCTCGTTTGAAAACCATGATGTCTCTCTCTCATGGGCGGGCAAAATCCTCTGGGCGAGCAAAGCAGAGAAAGGGGATCATTCAAGCTTGATAAAGTGAACTTTTCATGCCATGGGACCTTTAAAAGTGGCAATTCCGTCCTATTTATGCTTTTAACCAAAAGTTTGACTCAGGTACATTTACAAAAAGACCCTAGGTTACATTTCGCAGAGAATTACGCTTTAATGACAGATTACAGCTTTTTGAAAGGGTTTAAAAAAATAAAAAACATCCAGAAGAAAGTGAGCTATAGAATTTTTGTTATACTCTTACTTCTATATTGATGCCTTATATTATTCCTCCTAATACATTGTGTCCTATGAAACATGTGATATAAAAGGAAATGATCAACTGACCCTGAGCTCGTACAGCAAACTGCTTCTCTTCAGCCTCACAGCGTTTTCGTTGGTGATGCAGAAGTCCCAGCCAGCAAAAATCTTGTTGCAAAAGCTCTGAAAGCGATCCTCATCCTGAATGAGGTTACGTTTGAATCCCGTGGCAGACCTTAAAAAAAAGTTATTTAAAGTGAACATCTCCAGAAGCTGAAATGAATTCCTCATGATTTTTTTCGCTGGTCTTTTCACTACCTTTTAACAATCCAGATGAGACTGAGGAACAGGTAAGCTATGGTGACCAACAGGTAGGCCAATGGCAAATTGTAAGTGGTCTTGGGAAAGTGTATTTTGTCAACCTTGTAATAGCCGTAGAAAAGATAGGTCAGTTCCAGAAAGCCCTGCAGGAAAAGCACAAAAAAGGTGAGTGAGGAAACCAACCTTGTTTTTCATCCAGGGACTATTAAACGTGAAAGGCACATACTTACTCCCCCAGACAGCAGATCTGTAACGTGCTCATGAAAGTTGACCAGACCACGACGGGCAGTGCCTGAATACTCACTGCACACACTTCCTGCAAAATACAGGAAAGTATGAGCTCAAGATTATCTTAAGCTTAGTTTATGCTCAAAGCTGAAACAAACAAGAGTCCTCTCACCATTTTTCTGGGTGTAGGTGATATTCCCTGAAACATGGGGGGCTATGATGAGGGGTAACATGACGAAGCTGAACATGAGCACGAAGATGACCAAGTTGAGCGTGACTAGGAAGCGCAGGAAGGAGAAGTAAGACAGGATCCCTGTGCCAAACATCCCTGTCGAGTGTTAAAGGAGAAGAGAGGGATAAGTTTGGGACAACACAACCCTGACTGGTACACTTTCAGTTAGAGCAAAAGTGTAATTACTCATGTTATCAATACATGCCGTTCACTGCTTTTTTAAACCTCCAACGTCCCCTTCCAGGCAGCTAACCTTAACCCTAAACATAACCATTGACGCACTGCCAGGAAGGAGATGTTGGGGGCAAAATACACCAAACACTATACATGCCTCTGAGTAAGGCCGCTTGATTGTGGAAAAGATAATCACGATTATTTTTGGTCAATCTTGATTTGATTATTTAACACAATTTCTCATTGTCTTTTAGAAAATGTTGCATTTTTTGAACTTGAAAAAAAAGGTGAAACAGTTAATCAAATCAACAGTGAAAACACCCTGAACTGTGAAATTTCCCTTCATACTTTTGTCGTTTGACATTTTTTTTTCCATCTATACAGAACACACAAGACAAAAAAAAAGTTTACAGGCAAAACGTTACGTGCAAAAATAATCGTTTTAAATCGATTCATCGTTTTTGTGGTCATTAGGAGCTAAAATCGTAATTGCGATTACAATTTTGATTAATGGCACAGCCCTACCTCTGAGGCTAAGGACAGTCATTCTTACCCTCTATCAGGTGGATGTCTCCCCTCCAGAGCTTCAGCGAGTTCAGCCATGCGTAGGCCTCGTCCCTCAGCCTCCGAAAATGCCTGCGGGTGCTTTGCCTCAACTGTCTGAAACTACTGAGCCCTCGGGCCTCCTCCATGCGCTGTGTTCTAATAGTCAAACACATTGTTTGTTGAAAACTTACGCTATACAGTGCCAACAATAAAAAAATATTTGAACATTTCCAAACAGATGTGGAAAGGATGCTATAAATGTCTTTCCTACATGTCTATGCGTTTCTCCGCCATGGTCTTGGCTAGTTCCCTGACGGGTCTCTGCACCGTCTGACTTTTCTGTTTCTCCTCATATCGGCTGACGGTGCTCAAACCCCATTTCCCACTGCCAGATGAACCAGATCGCCCTCTGGAGCTGCCCCGCCGTTTGGTGCCGCTATTGGATGCCTTCCTGCGGTACAGCAGGGACTGGTAGCTGGGGAGCTGGTCCAACAGTGGGTTATTGTGGACTCTTCCACTATGATCAGTGTAGAAGACTTGAAAAGGTAAAGAAATATGATTAGATCTTACGGAGTCAATGTATCTGATATTGTGGTGCTCAAGTAGGGGTGTGAATCTTCACTGGTCTCACGATTCAATTCAATTACGATTATCCTGTCAACCATTCAATACGGCATCGATGCAGAATCAGCCATGCATCATGATGCACTAATGCAATGATTCATTTTAACACCCCTATGCTCTAGTCTACCATTTAATACAATTCTAAACTTTTCACTTACAACAGTTACAATATGGTTGAAACTGACAGACAGTGACTGATGTATATTTTTTTATACTTCCACTAGAAAAAAAGTGCACACAGCTAAAAGACATATTTGTGGGGCAATTGAAATCCACTGTGGTAAGATAATCACTGCAGTTGTACTTAGGTCAGCCACATAATGATATGCCTATTCATCACCATTCACGTTTTAAAAAGGTTTTCCACCCCAGTAAATATCAATAGGTAGTCCCATGCCTTGAAAGGATACCTTTGCCTGCCATAAGTCACTTTCCACAATAAAAACAGTTGTGTAAAGATTGTATAATGTATTATCTACCAATTTTAGATTGTCTCCACAATTCAATTATCTTGAGTGGGTCTGAAAAAAACATCTATAATAAATCTTGGGTATAACGACGGATGAAATTATTGGAAAAAGAAAAAGACATTTCACAAGGTTTAAAATGACAGGCCTACAAAGGAATATTTTTAATGAATAAGTTTGCCAGCCACCATCACATCCGACAGTGTAACTTGTTGAAAAGTTAAAACTTTGGTAAGACAAGTCGTCGCTTATGCCAATTACAGTAAGGCTTTCTGTTGCGAGCAACAAATACTGTTTGAGATTATTTGTCTCACTTGTTGAGTTTATCCAGCATCACACATCACAATGGCTAACCAAGAAGCAGACTCAGCAAAAATAACAGACAGCGGAGTCACGATAACGTTAGCAAAGAGACGACAAAGTCAACAACTCCCTGAACGCTTAAACTTGTGCTCTTCCAAAGACACTTTATCAAATCATAAAGTAGCAGGTCAAAGTTGTTTTCCTGTTGTTAGTTGGTATTTGATCCAAGTTTGAGGCATTACTAACGTTAGCTGGTGAGCTAGCTAATGCTGCGGTAAGTTTTAATTGAGGTGGCTAGCTAACTTATCAGCAAGGATAGCTGCGGACACAACTATCGCGCTAACTTCAAGTTTACCTGAGTCGACCTCCATCGTTCCCTTTTCTGAATAAAAATAGCTATTTATTGGATGTCATTAGCTAACAATTAACCTAGCCGACTCTAGCTGGGAGGAGTTGACTCCTCTGTCAGGAAGACAACACATTCCCAGAGACAACTTCCTGAATTTGGATACAGGAGGAGCAACTGACTTCAGACCTGAGAGTCTCACTGTATTATGTCATTTTATTGTACCTTTTCCTATTTCATTCCGTCTTACTTTACTAGTTTTAGACGTTTTAAATAAGTGTTTTTTTATAGACATAGGCTACATTAATTTTGCATAAAGTGGTGTTACATTGTTAAAAATAGAAAAGACAATGAATTAGATAAGGTCACTCACAACGCATTCTAGTATTGGCCCCTAATCAAAGTTGGGTCACTTGCAAAAGACACATTAAAAAGAAGAATGGTTTAAATTGATGCAGAACAGTTTGAGTATTGGTTGCTAAAAAAAAAAAAAAATCATACATTTGCCATAATGCAACTCAATATCATCTTGTGTGAAAGGTAAATGCCCATGTCTGTCAAACTCCATACCCCAACCAAGGATCGGCTTTAAATTTGAAGTCCCACACCGAGATAATTAACTCTGATGACATTATCAGAGTTTTATTTCTTAAACTTTTCCTCAGGCCCCCAATAAGACCTTTGGTGCATTTGATATCCTACAAAAATGACGTTGCAAAAAAGTAATAACAGTTTTTTATGTTTATGTGAGTGTAATCTCTGACTGTACCAGTTCTGCAATACAATTAAATTTAAGATTGAAGTGTGTAAAACTGAGTGCTAAGGGCATATCTACTAAGTCCTAATAAGGATGCCAATTAAAATTGCAACCTTAGGGGTTTAATTATTTTGTCACAACACAAAGTGTTCACATGGGATTTACACAACCAATTTAGGAGCAGTGGACTTTTACCTTTATAACTCAGCACACACATTTCCTGGTAGCCAGACAGTCCGTTTTATTTTACTGACGGTGGCTCTCAGGCTGATTCACAGGTCCTTTCTCAGGCTAGGTCTGCATGGACTACTAAAAAGACTCTTCAAAGCTTCTAAGCATCTGCAACTCTTTTGTCAAGACCATCTTCTCTAAATTCTCCAACCATCACAACAAATTTACCAGGTAAGCAGTGTTTGACAACAGAGCAGAATATGTCTTATCCGGATATATCCTTATCTGCACAGTGTAGTAAATCTATGACAGCCTATGTATGCTCACACTCTATTTGTAGTCCCACTGTATGAGCTTTTTCTTTCTAACTTCCATTGTTGATTTGTGAGACTTTAGTTTTCTTTTCATTAAGAGATTTTCCTATTCTGCCACGCTTCAGTGGCTCTGTGTGAGAACCATAGACTATGTGGTGGAAACCAACCCTAATGTATGAATTAATGATGAACAGATTAAGGACCCGGAGCTTAAATTACACATGCTTCTCCCTGACAATGTAGCTGTCACTCTGAGCACAGAAAGGCACTTGGCCTCAATACGTTATGCTACCTATTTAGGTTATATTAAAGTTGACGTAGTAACTGAAGCCTCAATACAACATGTAATGAAGGCATGCACTCTTATATTTCTCATAACACTACTATAGTCATCTAAAGAGCAGTTCTGTTTTGTAGTTTATTACTGGAACCTGACTGTACACACATCAAAAGATTGAAGAGTGACTGCGACAGGGTGAGTTGTTGTCTCCAAAGAAGAGCCAAAGGATCAATTTGAAGGATCTCATGACAAGTTATAGCAACGGGGCATTCTTCAACCCTGCCTACCATGACAGCGAGACTCTGGAAATTGATAGGTTTGTGCCAATGTAAAAACAGCAAATGTGGTTTTGTCTTCAAATGTGCATGCGTGAACCATTTATCCTGAAAAAATTGCTTCCCTCATTTTAATGTATCAAGAAATGTGTTTGAGTGAGGGCTGTGTTGTTTGAACATCAAAGGGCATATTGTATGTGAAAATGAACAGGATGTTCTCAAGGAACTGACGGCTGTGGTTCCTTGGCTGAATTCCAGGCTGTAAGAGTGATTCAATTTATTTTTCACCTTTTGGGTAAAAAGTATAAGGTCTAAAGACTGATGGTTTCTAAAAAAACATGATAGTAAACTTTAGAGTTTATTGGTCTCAAAAACTTAAAGGTTCTATATTATGCTGATTTTCAGGTTCTTACTTGTGTTCTGAGTTGTATTCTGTTTGAATGTTCAATACGACTTTATGTTGTCATACTCTCTGTCTCGTTATATCTGTATTTCTGACTAAGGACTGTGTGCTTTTCTTTGAATATTGAGCGTTTTGATACTTTCACATTATTGATATAGCCGCTAGACGTGGATAGCTCCCTTTTTACAATATTACATTTAATTCTGCACGTCCTTGTAGGATATTTTATCCTTAAAATTACTTTCAGGGAAAAAAAAAAACTCACCTCCACGTTAGTCATATCCATGACACTTAACTATAGATCAGAAATGGCATAAGTACTCACTTCCTGTAGTCAAGTAGAAGTACAGATACTTGTGTTAATAAATACTCTGGTAAAAGTAGAAGTACTGATTTAACTTCTTTCCTCAAGTAAAAGTAACAAAGTCCAGGCTTGGAAATTTACTTAAAGTATAAAAGTAAAAATAACCTTGCGAATGACAACCATCTTTTAGAGTGCAAGCTGAGAAACTTCAGTGGACATGGAGAACATGCTCTGCCATTGGCAACATTTTAAACAACATCACATATATGATATATATGATTACTGTGACAGAGACTGTCACTTCAAGTTAATAAGATTCTGACTGAGTTGCAAGATAATAATTTAATTGTGATTCTGTGAGAAGTCACAGATCCAGTTTCTCTTTTTTAAGCTTCCCCCTAACATTTAAATGAATCTACATGTATGTGTGTGTGCTCAAATATGGCTTCTGGAAAGAAAATAAAGGATAAAATATGAATTACTAAACAGGCAATAATTAATAAGTTCCCTATGTTTTAGAATTACGCAGCACATTCGCCAGGAGTCATTCTTGATGCTCTACTATCTCAAACATCTCTCTCAGATAAGGACAAGGATGATTGGGAATCTGCCGAGTTGTCTTGTAGTGGTGCATCAGGTGCAACGTACTGTAAGTGCCTACTGCATTGGCAATTAGATTGAATTTGGCATTGACTACTCAAACAATAATAATAGTAACTCCAGTGAAATTATTTGAAACTTGTTAGTGAGGACTAGATTAGGACTGGATTTCGGTTTCCAGTTTCCCCCCTCAGGTGTGTCTGTTAGAACACGGACGGAGACAACTTCTCTCTTTTGATGCTTTATTACAATCAAACAGTACAAACACGGGCATGGGCAGCTCTGCTATGGCTGTGTGTCTGTGTGTGTGGTTCTATAAATGAACAAATAACATTGTAAAGGCTTCTATACACAATGCATAGGAATCATATATGCTAGCAAATAATAACAATAAACCCACTATTAAGTCCATTATCTTAATGCAGTGTAGCCTAACTGTAGCATGTAAATAATGCACCTCAAATACAAATGTGAGCGCACAAACAACAAAATCACGAGCTAACTTACTTGAAACACAGACCAACACAACAACAGGCTAAATGAACAACATCAGTTATACTACTTACAGTTCTCAAAGACACACACACACACACACACACACACACACACACACACACACACAATCTCAACTGGTTATCCTCTGGACAGCTTTTTTCTGACATGACGACCTTTAGTACAAAACTAAAGTAACAAGCCAATTTTGTAAAATGTGAGGAGTAGAAAGTATCGATATACGTGTTAAAATGTAAGAAGTAAAATTATAAAGTTGCTACAAAAATAAATAGTAAAGTAAAAATATCTGAAAAATCTACTAAAATACAGTAACGAATTATTTGTACTTCGTTACTTCCCATCTCTGCTGTAGATTAATGATCATGACTTGAAATTCCAGTTCCTTCCTTGAATTGATAACCCAAGTGCCCCAGTATCATAAAGTATATGACCTCAATGATCTACCTTTCACGTCACACATTATTCGTTCCGTGTGGTCTCTTAGGTCTTCCAGCAAAACCCACCACGCTAACCCTTATGCCGGGGGTGACAGGGCAGTTGCACATTACTCGACTGGTCCGGCCAGCAGTGATCATGCTGCAGGCAGAGTACCTTGGGGGGGCTGGCAGGAGGAGAGCTGGAGGGGGAGGGAAAGCATCCCCATGGGCCTCATCTCAACGCGCCCCGGGAGTCCTTCATGGCAGCATGACCTCAGTGAGTGGCCAAGCTAAATCTGTTGAACTTGGGCCGATGTTCTCAATATTTTTTTCTGGCCAAGAGCTCCTAACAAGACAGAGAACATACCAGGGCTCCTAAATGGTCCTTGGAATAATTTGACATAGCCACTTTTTTACACTTCTTTTGTCTTAGTTATGTGAAAGGACAATACAAACAATAGAGAAATATATTAGAAAGATATTAGACAAATTTCTATTAATTGCCCGTGCACACGCTGAGTAAGGGCGTTGTCTGAAACATCCGTTGTGTGGCAATCAAATTGGAGTGCTGTCCTAGTAGCTTTATTTATGATTATTCACTTTTAGGATCCAGCACCCGGCCTTCAAAGCTTTCTAAGTATCTTAGTGAGTTGAGCGTGTGCAGTCCTATTTTTAAACTAATTTGCAATAATTATATTTGCAGAGTTATAGATTTTTTAGATTATAATGTAATCTATGAACTCTAATAGATTTTAAAAAAGAAATGTAAAAATATGAAGCATTTTGTAAAATAAAACATTTTTTATCATGATAAATTAAATTAATTAATCTATAGTCAGTGTGCTACAGACCCCACTATGAATATCACTAGAACACTATTAAGTCTGTGTATGCATTCTTATGTCTACACTCTTTGTAATCTGTCATGGAATAACAACAAGGGTATTTGTTGTTGACTACTCAGACTATGTCATTTGGCTCACAGTATGTGCCTCTACGTGTTGCTAAGTGACACTTTTGGTAATACTTCTACTCTATCTTCTCACTTTTATTCAGATCACAGTAGGCCTACCTTCCAAATCCCACCTGGCTCTCAATATGATCTATCCACTTCTGTCCGCCTTCCTTCTGCACCATCAGGTAATAGTTAAACTAATCTTACTTCATGGATAATAGTTTCTTTTTTACAGGTATTGTAAGCACTCACACTGTTTCTATGGTATCACTAAACACACACAAAGCTGTTCAGTGCGTTACAAGGCAATCATTTAAAAATGAATGTGACATTTAGGTTGAATTATTGACTTTTATTATCAATCAACTTAGCAAAGTCCGACTGGATAATTATTAATTGAGCTACGCACAACAACTGACAAAGGAGACAAGGAAGTTGGCAAAGAAAATAACCAGAGTTAAAGGGTTGTGGGGAAAAGGTTGTGAAAGACATCATCTATAGGAAATGTGTCTGTAAAAAGGAATACGTGGACATTTAGTGACTGGTTAAATGCAATGTGTCCTTTGTGCTGTACTGTAACAAAATTATTGTACAACAATCACATATTTAGCTTTCAGTTTAAGTGTTTAACAGTTTTAGCCATAAAAGCAGCATAAGATAAACTAAGATAAAATACACCTTTATTGACCCCCAATGGGGAAATTCTGTTCTTGCAGCAGAACAATAGAAACAACATAGAAAAATATGGTTTAGTAAAAACATAACAGAAATAATTAATAAGATAGATATAATATAATATAATACAGAGTAACAAATAGAAACTATGCAGAGTATTTGGAGACAGATGACCATAAATATGAAACAACACATATGACGTGTCACTCTCACTTGCCATTTCCAGATGGAACCATATGGCAGCCATCTTGGGTCAAGTTTTAGACTTGCTGCAATTGGAACCGCAATTTCTGTAATTGTAAAATCTATACATGGCTTACCCTTTTAGTCCAGAATGAACTAAAACTATTAGATAGATTACCATGAAATTATGATTAAACAATCACATATTTCTCACGATGAACTGTGATACCTTTGGTGATACAGTACTTTTGCTTTTTGCGTAGCACCATCATCAAATCAACATTTTAATTTGTCCCATACTGTCCAAATGCCTGTCAAGACATTTCCAGCCACATTTGTAATTGTTGTAATGCTGATGAGCAAATGGTAGCAATGTAACACACTAAACTAAGGTAGTAAACATTGTATCAGCTATACAGTAGCATGTTAGCATTGTCATTGTGAGTATGTTAGCATATAGTTTAGAGCACTGCTGTGTCTATTTACAGACTCACAGAGCCATTGGCATGACTATAGACTTGTTAGACCAGTTTTGTTTAGTTTGTGTAACTTAATTATACTGTAATTTGACTACTGAGCCAACCATTTATGAGGTAGAGAAGGGCCCTAACACCTTATATGATAGTTATAAAAAAAAAAAATGTTTTTGTGCTTAGTTGGCACGGTAGTCAAGCTACAGTGCAACAGCTATGTATTATAGGTTTTATCTGGAGTAAAGATAATGTAAGGTCAGTGTTATATATTAGCACCCACATATTGCTCATGCTGCTATCAGCTGTACTTTCAATCAGTGTATTTACAGTATTTACTTTTACAATAACTGAAAGTAGTTAATCAGGAAAATATGAAAAGGACAAAATTAAATCTCTTCATGTTTTTGTTTCGTCCAGGTAACACGACAGTGAGATGGAGGGGAATGACAATGAGAAGGATGAGCATGTTTCCTAACGGGGATCCTACCCATGTAGCCTTCACAGAGGACGCCATCAGGAACGAGATGGAGAATGGTAAGGCAGGTGTCGGATTGGGATGTGAAGTGTGACACTTGATCTACATTCTGCATGGTAGTCTGTGTAAAGATAACAGCAAGAGCTCTTGACCTCTTTTGTGTGACAGAGGAACAAAACTTGGTCAAGGAGCTCGTTGCCCTGTCAACACAAGACCGAATTCGGGCCATTCGGGACCTTCCGATGAGCGTTGACGAAAAGAAACATATCAGGTGGGTCTTGAATGACAAGCAGTTAAAGGTTATGAGCTTTGTTGTCAGCGTCATTCTAGGCATTGCGTTAACCGTTGCACCCTGCCGAGAGCCATCAAATAAGGATGCATAGACAAGGTGACACTGTGTTGCAATATAGATTACTGGAGGAAAAGTTACGTGCACAAACACAAACGCACAAAAAGAAACTATTAAAATGTCAGAAAGTCATCAATATATCAATCTTTTGCTGCATTTTCCGTTGGGTTTTGTGTGTTTTTCACTTTGCGTAATTTCTGTATTTGCTGCACTTTTTTTTGAATGAAAGTGTTTTGGGCCATTGCAGCGTGTTTACTCTGGTCATCCACTGTAGATTATGCCACTAATTTCATTATCACACCAAATAATGTTCAATATGACTTCCACAGGAGCCAAGTGCTGGCATTTAAGTCTTCCAAGCAATCTCGCCAGTTCACGTGTTTTGCAGATTGCTCTGAGAATGTGTCACTGGTAAGTAAACAATAAGCTGCAACGCCGTACTTAAGCCCTTTTGAGTACAGCCATCTTATTGACAACCTATGTTTGAATGCTTCATGTCACAAGTTGTTTTCTCAGTCTTTCCGCAGGTGCGGCTACAGTTTAAGGTCAGCCAGGCAGACCCTGGAGCTGTGGCAAGGCATCATGAAGGAGATTGGTGGCACTTTTGGCACCAGTGTCCTCTCTTATTTTGTGTTCCTCAAGTGGCTACTTATGTTCAACATTTTCTCCTTCCTGGTCAACTTTGGCTTCATCACCATCCCGCTGCTTGTTTCTGACCCCTCACCCAACATACCTCCCAATGTGAGCTTCAGAGGACTGGAGATACTGACTGGAGCTGTGAGTGGAGGCTCTTACCACACCAAATACCTTTTTGTAAAGGCACAAATGTTCAAATGATCTCAAATATGTACCACATAAAAAATATTATTTTGAAGCTGCTCTAATCAATATTTTTGAATTAAGAATGTATGAAATTACGTGTTATGTTAAAGAGACACTTTTATGCATGACGCCACAAAGAATTATCACCCGACTGCAGTTCCCCTCAGCTTTACCCAGCCTTTTTAAGCATCTTTCAGCTCATTGTTTTAGTTTTCTGCAACACTACCTGCCCATCACCAAGTGGCAGACAAAGTTGGCAGCTGGTGAGCACATCAGAGCATATTTAGCTGCTAAAGAACCAGATATTGCTCTCTGGATGATGACCTCAATATGAACTAAAATAAGAGTGGATATTGGATGGACATTTTCCAGAACTTAAATTCAAAATGAATACCAATGTTACTCTGTGTTTGCGGGATGTGTAAATAGGCCACTGTTTTCTAACTTGTTAGATATAATAACTTTATAGATATAGTAACTTTACAGCTAAATGTGCTGCTCCCAAGTGACCAAAAATACAGTAACAATGTTTTTTTCAATGCATAGTAAATGTGTTTTCTTTTCTCCAGGGATATTTCCAATACACTGTCATGTACTACGGTGGCTACAGCAATGAAACCCTGGTGGATCCGGTAGAGTACAACATGCAGCTGGCCTATTTCTTCACCATTGCAATCTACATGGTTTTGTGTGGCCTTGCACTTATCTTTAGGTCAGTCCAGTTGTAACTATGGAATGCAGATTACAATATTTGGGGTTTATTGTACATTTCCTTGAATTTTCCTTGTTTAACAGAATTTTGAATAAAAACAAAAATCATGTTACCTATTTTCCTCACGCAGCATGGCCAGCTCATTCAAGAAGAACTATGTACTAGCAGACCCATCTTCAAACAAAGCATGGCAGCTTCTGAGCAGCTGGGATTTTAGTATTACCAATGAGAGAGCAGTGAGACAGCGCAAGAATAATCTACGCGTCCAACTCAAGGTGACTATTAGTGTCTGTTATAGACCCCCTTTTGTCAATCAAGACATCAAGTGAGAAAAGAGAGAGGTGTTTTATAATAAGATCATTAGTAACACTTTACAATAAGGTACACAAAAATGTGGGTAGTTACTGAGGAACGAATGAGGAATGAATGAGTAATGAATGGTTAGTCAATAATTAATTACGGATTGACTGTGATTCAAGCACTAATGATTAGTTACTGGTTAACAGAATGGTAGCTGCTGTTAAATGAATGAGCAACAAATGGTTAGCTAATGATTAGTTACTGATTGAATGTGATTCGAGCACTAATGGTAGTAAATGCTCAATTTATCATTTCTTAATGATTAACCATCGCTGAGTACCAATGGTAGTTAATGCTAACCATTTGTTACTCCTTCATTTAACAGTAGCTACCACTCTGTTTACCATTAAATAATCATTAGTGCTTGAATCAGTCAATCAGTAACTAATCATTAGCTAACCATTTGTTACTCACCTCACAGTAACTACCTACATTTTTGTGTACCTTATTGTAAAGTGTTACCGGATCATTTCATCTACATATCGTGAAATATACTTGAACAATCAACTCTGAAGGACATGTTTAATATATACAGTACATAATTAATTAAAATTGTCAACGTACTCTAAGCTTTGTAGTTACTTTTTGGATATCAGCTGTGACTGTCTTTTATATTTCCACAAAAAGCTTTCAACAAATCTCAAACACTCAGAAGTCAATTCCTGTTTAAAGACACATTAAGCACCTCATTACTTTTCATCGCCGTGTTTGTCCTCTTGCCATCTCTTCAGGAGTCTTTGTCAGAGAAGGCCCAGAGGGAGCTGCTAACCCTCTCTGAAAAGCTGAAACACTTTGGGGTTTATCTGGGTTTCTGGCTCCTCTCCACCGGCTTGGCTGTTGGTTGTGGAGCTACTATCTATTATCTCTGCCAATACGAACAGCAGGTAGGCTACACAAGTCAAGATTAAATAATTAGTCTCAGTTTGTTTGCATTTGTAGAAAAAACTGTATAGGGTAACTTTCTGGCACTATAGGTATTAGGTCTTTAAAATCCATATCGGCATACATAAAAAATTTGCAACTCAGCAGCGCAGGGTTTGATTAATTCATTCAGTGTTTGTTGTCATCTTAAGCTGACCTCCATCTTTTATCCTTATAGCAGGCAACAGATATTTCCAACCGGTCTCTGCTGCAGGAGGCCGAAACTCTTCTGGTTCCCTTTGTGGTGTCTCTGATGAATCTGGTTGTCCCACTCTTCTACTCCCTTTTCAACAAGTTTGAGCACTACTCCAGCCAGCGCAGACAGATCTACGCTCTGGTAGTCAGGTTAGATAGCAGCAACACATGAATAAAAGGACATAAGATGGAAGAAAATGTACATAAAAGGAGTTAAGACATTTTGTGAAAATCACTTACATGCGTTCTTGCCAAGAATGAGATGAGAAGATTGATACTATACTGTCATATTTTATTTTATTTAATACAAAGCTGAAGCTTAGCTTAGCTTAGCATAGCATAAAGCCTAGAAACGGAGGAAAAAGCTAGCTTGGCTGTGTTTGCAGGTAAAAAAAACTGCTTGAAACTCTGGAAGAACAGCAGGGAGAGGGGCAAGAAAATGAAACACATTCAAAATCAATTATTTGTGTCAAACGTTTTTGACCATGTTGTGTAACATGCACAACAAACAAATATAACTGGGACCACTACACATTTAAATTATTATGTTTTTTATTTAGGTTATACTAACTATAACGTATCGTGTGGAATTTCTTACCTTTGGAAAGAGCCAGGCTAGCAGGGTCTACCTGTTTCTAGACTTTATGCTAAGCTAAGCTAACCGCCTGCTGGCTTCAGCTTCATATTTACCATGTACACACCAGAGTGGAATCAATCTTCTCATTCAATACTCGTCAAGAAAGCAAATAAGCATATTTCCCAAATTGTCAAAACTATTTCTTTTAAGTGTCAATAATGCGTGAAATCTTTTTTTCTCCTTTTCCACAGAAATGTTTTACTCAAGATGTCCATTCTGGCTGTCTTGTGTTATTACTGGATGAATGTGGTGGCAAAGAAGTTTTTGGTATGTTTGATAGGGATTAACCCTTAATTGCCTAGTTTTGCCAATAGACATTGGTTTAGACAGTCATTTGTGAACCTACTGTGTTCTCTACAGTGTTGGGAGTCCATGGTGGGACAGGCTTTGTACCGTCTGGTCATTTTTGATTTCCTTTTCCTGATGCTGGGATCATTCTTTGGAGAGTTTCTTAGCAAGTGAGTATAAGAATATAAATTATAATAAAAATAATAATATAAATTAAAAGTAATAGAAATGGGGTAGGTTAACCTTAGATGTAAATCATATTCATAATTTCTCTGTAACAGTGTGATTGGAACACGACTACTACCACGTCTGGGGGTTCCAGAGTTTGACGTAGCCAGAAATGTCCTCGAACTCATCTACGCACAGACTCTGGCTTGGTAAGAACAATATAACACTTACTACAGGATGCACCAACTCAATAGAATTAAAATCAAAGTTTGTGTTTTCTGTCCTGGTCTCAGTGATAATTTACTATTAAAAGTTCTCTATTTTCTCTCCATAGGATTGGAATATACTTCTCTCCTCTGCTGCCAGCCATCCAGATCTTCAAATTGTTCATCTTGTTTTATATAAAGAAGGTAAATGAATTGGCCGTAGGCAGATACAATGCCATCGCAGCCTGAGTTGCTCTCCAGTACTGTTTTGGGTTCAGGTTACGCTATTGCTGCACCTGGTTCAATAATTGATTTAAATCCTTTCATCACACTGACAGCATGCTTTATTGTGTGTTATGAAAAAAAACAGGTAGGATTTGGGATTTATGGAAGAACCCTTTCAGTTGTATTGTACCAAGCAAGGTTAATCAATGCTAGAGTAAATGAGTTTGGTATGATTGGTAATTTGACCCAGGCTGGATCTGGTGTTGTTGAATGTTTCATGAACATGAAGCAATGCAATTAAAAGCACTGGTGAGATCTTTGTGTTCTCTATAATGGAGTGAAATAGATATGAAGGTAAGGCTGAAATGAGCTCATGGTTTTGTAAACTTTAATATTGTGATATTGCAGTAATAATGGGCGAAAATGTGGTATTTATGTTGTGTGTCTTTGGTCATCTAAGTGTGTTTTGTACCACTTCCCCAGGTCAGCCTGACCAAAAACTGCCAGCCTCCGCGGCGATCAGGCAGAGCAGCTCAGATGCAGACCATCTTCATCGCCCTCCTCTTCTTCCCCTGCTTTGTGGGAGCCCTGTCCATGGTTGCATACACCACCTGGAGGTACGGGGCATGACCTATTTTGACTATTATAAACTTTGATACCACAATAACAGCTTGGAATTATCTTTACATGAACAAAATTGTGACAAAACTCCAACAATACCAGTTTTTGACACATGCTGCATACTTTACCAGTACACAAATCCCCACAAACCGAACCTCAGTCTTGTTTTGTCCACCTTGTCCTCCTCTGTAGACTGACTCCTTCAGGAGAGTGTGGCCCTTTTCGGGGACTCAACAACACCTTCAATGTGGTTGGAGTCTGGATACATGATCTTGAGACGATCCCTGGTTCTCAGTGGGTCGTATGGATCTACGAAAATGTCATCAGAAGTGAAATCTTCTTCTTTTTTGTCTCACTCATCATTATGTAAGTGCATAGTTCAGGTGCTATGTCGTGTATGACATAGCACCTGACATGACATGTTGTGTGAGCCAGAACAGGAGAACTATCAACCACAGTTCATTGTCTTTAATTGTTATGTGCTGCTCAGACGTGACTCTTAATGTTAAAAAAAAACAATCTCACCTCAATCTTATCCAAAATCAAAGTATTGGATGAATCAGAATTTGGACATCATGGTTCAAAAGTTAAGGGATCACCGAACAGAATTCCATGGCTTTTTAATACATGTTGTAACATTGCCATGCTGCTTTTGGGGCTGAAAAGTATAAATTATTACCATCAGATATTTTGTTTTTGAATATTTGTAGGCCTACAGGCTGTATTGATTTCAACATATTAATGGAATATGAGCATACATGAATTTTGTAGTATGTTTTGTGTTGAAGGAATCCAAAATAATTAAAGCTTAGTGCAGTACTTTTTGATATTATTGAACATATGTCTGTTACATTCAACCCATTGCCAAATGAGTTGCTACAAAGCTAATAAGACGATCAGCGCCACACAACTCCGTTTGTATTTCTCAGTATAGCTATGTTCAGAAGATTGTGTTGTCCGATAACTTTCCCGCGCAGAAGCTTGAGTGAAGAAAATTTATGTTTTTTTAATCCTCCATGTCCTCCTTGGCTACTAGCAACTGCGTGGAGGATGGGTGGGGGCGTTTGTGCGATCACGGAAGGCTTGTATCATGTGGATGCGCCCACAGTGTTATTGTCATTACTTAGAATTCCTTTATTAATTCCTCTAGCTTTAAAAATCTTACTAAGAAAATAAGTAACTGAGGCAATGTGTCAACAAAATAGGCCAGTAGGTGTGTTGTGTATGTACATTTGTGGTAGTCTGTCCAAATTTCCAAAGCAGTAACATTTTAGATAATTTTTTTTCAAGTTTGATAGGACATTAAATAATCAGTGTAGATAAATGATTCCATCATGCAAGCTAAACATGGGGCTCAATTCAGCAACATAAAAACTACATACCAAGCAGTCACAATTTTGCAGTGCCCTTGCTGACATGTATTTGACTAATAAAACATAGGCTGCGAGTGTGTGTGCACTGATTTACAATAGTTTCTGTTATGTAATTCATATTATAATTTTTCCTTCTCAGGGTCATTATATATATCTTCTGGCAAGTCATTCAGGGCCGTGAGCAGCTTATTGGTCTACTGAGACAACAGGTTGTAAATGTGAGTGTTAAAACTTCCTTAAAAATGTGCTTTTGTATGTTTGTCCATTTTGTATGCCTGTTTATCACATGGCTGCATTTGAACTTAATTCCTTCTCTTTCTTCCCTTCTCCTGTTTTCTCTTTCTTTTCCTTTTGCCAGGAAGGAAAAGACAAGTCCTTCTTGTTAGACAAGCTCCAGAACCTCCAGAAATCTCAGCCTGACAAAAAATCCAAACAGAACACTCAAAAAAAGGTTTGTTGTGAACATTCTTCCATGCTAATTAATCACCTTTCCACTTGAGATTTGTTATCAACCTCGCTCCATGTCCTTCAGCACACCAAACAGCGTTTAGATGAACTCTCCTTGGGCGGTCAGTCCAACTCAAGCGCCATGGTTCAGGCATTACTTGTCCACCAGCTGCTTGAAGAGGAGGAGAGACGCGACACTGGCGGAGTGCCCGTTCCTGCCGACATCTCCACCTCCAGCGCTCTGATTCAGGCCATGTTGGCACGTCAAAGAGCTTACGACCAGGATGGAGACGAACACCTGTCATCCTCCAGCGCCCTCTCACAGGCCATGCAAGCCAGGCAGAGGGCAGAGGGTCAAGAGATGGATGAATACTACACCACAGGTTTTTCTGAAAATCCTATCAACACATCCAGCGCTGTCGCACAGGCGATGCAAGCCAGACAAAGAGCAGAGGAGGACGGAGCAGACGACCTGCCATCTTCTGTGTCGAGTGTTATGATGCAAGTCATGCAGGCCAGGCAGATAGCAGAGGAAGAGGACAGGCCTGAGTGGGTCCCAGCTCCCACACAAAACCCATCTCCCGCTGGCTCAAGCGCTCTCATACAGGCCATGTTGGCCCGGCAGCAAGCCCAGAATGAGTACGATGACGGCTACTGACCAAAGTGCTCTGAGGGGGGGAAACAGAACAGAAAGGAAAAACACATGACTGAAATCATTGCAAAACATTCAATCCTGCTGCACACCTGATGTACAAGATAGCTGCTGTGGCAGGGCTAGAAGAGAGTGCAGGTCCACCTCTTTGAGCACCTTTGGTTTTTTTTACCAATATACTTTAATAGTATGTTTCTATGACAGTAGTTATACGCCTTGTGAGATAAATGAGTATAATAATATATATACACTAGGCCTGATTTTGTGCCATTTCTAATGTAATTTCTGTAACATAAACAGCAGTTGTTAATACTGAATAGTATATATTCTCTGTGAAATGTAAATTAACCCTAGGTACAAATAAAAGAGTCCAAAACAAATGTGTCATTGTATTACATTACATTTTAAGAAATTGCTTTTGAAACCAAACTATGTTTGCCAAAGTAAGACAGTGTCTGCAAACTCAAGTACATTTACCACAATAAATTGAGAAATTGAAATGTAAATTTGCTGCCCTCTGTAGGGAGCATGAATACAATGCCACGGAATAATAATTGAGTTTTAGGTTTTTTCAAACAATAACTGGTGGACATGTATAGGCCTTAGTGGTCCCCTAATGCTGTCCATCAATGTGGCCCAGGACACATTGGCATATATCCTGCTAAAAGAATGTGACCATATGTGTCCTACAGCTGTCCAGTGATGACCAAGACACATGTTAATGCCAGGTCTGAACAGGGCCTCTGTTACTCCCAACATGAACAACAAACCCACAATTAAGGCAGTGTTAAAATGAACCAGTTGGAGCTGGTGGTTAGCGGTTTGTCCCATACTAGTCTTTATCCACAACATTACACTTCTGGGATTGTTTAGGTGCCACGGGAAATTCTACCGGATGTCTTTCCTTTCAGTCAGACGTCCGTTTCCTTCTGCTTTCTTTATGTTAACATTTTAAACTCCGGTCGATTTATGAGGACCATGGTTAACTGCTCCTCAGAGCTCTGCAGGGTAAACGAGCTAGAATATCTGTCCAATCTGAGTTTTCTGTTTCACAACTGAAACAACATTTGAAGGTACATATGTTCCACCAAAACAAGTTGCTTCCTGGGCAATTTTGCAAGAGGTAGTTGCTATGTTTGGCAAGTAGCGCAGCCTCACACAATTGTGATTTGTTTAAAGAAATGCCAACAAACCAGAACATGTTTTCTCCCATCCCAGAATGCTGTGTGGACTCGCCAGACCCTCCTCCACAGTGCTGTGTAGGAAGATCTGGCGATGCGAGACTAGTCCAGTACTGAGTGGCAAACACATCATTACAACAGCGTGTTCATCCATCAGGTTGCCACACTAAGAGGAATGCCACCTCCTCCTGTCCTGTCCCGTTCAGCACTGCTCTTCCCCCAAAGATGTTGGAAGGTCACTCAGGTCCAGAGAGTCAGCCGGTATGAGTGTTTTCCTGCCACTTTTCAAGGTCTGGCTTGAATAAACCTCCATTGATTTGGAGATGGAGTGCAGAGAGCGTTCCTGGAAATATCCAAAAGCCTCTTGTGCGTGCACCTTGCGGATGCTTGCGTTTGTGCCTAAACTCGATGACAGTCTTCGTGTAGGAGTTGAGGGTGGTGACTGATGCGCCCATGCAGCAGGTGAAGGATGCCCAGGCCATGCTGATGGAAAACAGAGAAAAAAAAAGAGAAATCCACTTTGTAATTCAACACGTGGTGACTCGGCTGTTGGCTTTTGTGATGAAAAATTGCGAGCACCCGTGTATGGACACAATTCAAATTGCATTTGGACCTTTTTCCCTCAATATTTATTGTTTGCTGAGATTAGTGTCAGTCACTGACAACTCCGTCTGTTCACTTTCTGACAATCAAATCATTGTCTCATGTAGTTTTCACTAGGGTTGGTTAATGCCTAAAAAAGGTCAAGAATTGTTGAGCCTCTAAAACAACATTTTCAGCATACTGTGCATATTGTAAAGGAGTGAAATATCATCCCCTTATGCAATTCCAATCACAACTGTTTTGGGGCTTTGGACACCAAAGCCTAATCCTGCCATAGCATGAGAGCTTTGGGCTTTTTTCATTAGAAACAGTGATGCTGGGGACTGTTTGGGGCTGCTACATCCTTAATGGAATCCCCTCATCTGGTCTCCTAATGGGTGATTTGACTTTATTTATATAGCAGTGCTTCATTAGATATTGGTAAAAAAACAAAACATAATATGAGTATGATCTTTGATTTCTGCTGTGTGCCTGTGGAGTCATACCAGAAGGACCAGCCGTAGTCCCAGTTGTAGGGCCTCCAATCAGGTGGGCCGAGGCTGACAGTCACCTGGAAGACCTGTGTGTACATCACATGAGCGACCATGCCAAGAAG
>NC_045734.1:23489629-23490103 GCF_008692095.1 Etheostoma spectabile | reverse complement strand
ATAATACGGAAAATATGTGGTTAGTTTAAAGGCTGCAGGGCTCATGGTTCAAATGCAAACTGTGTGCAAAGAATTCTTCAGAAATAGAATGATGTGTACTGTCACATAGACAGTAAAGCATTTTCATGTACACACAAATTAAATAATCCAATGTCAATCTTGATAGCATTACATTTTTCATTAAATCCCCTATCCATTCATCATGCCCTGCTTACCACAAGATGGGATATAATATGTTGTGGATAATGGAATCACAAACACTTGACTATAGTGCAGTGCAGGCAAAAAACAAACAAACATTAAAAGCCTTTCAGTTTATAAGAAATAAAGATGTGACGACCTGAGAGCACAGCGAAGACGGCAGCAAAGGCATTCCAACTTTTGATCGTAACTGGACCTCCTAATGATGAGTAGTGGACACTCACACTCTCATGACGTCATAAGGGGAAGATTCCAGATCTGCCCGTCTGAGCT
>NC_045734.1:23481711-23489619 GCF_008692095.1 Etheostoma spectabile | reverse complement strand
CAAAGGCAGAGCAGGATACCCAGGGCTCGGTTTACACTAATCGCCATTTCTAGCCACTGGGGGACCATAGGCAGGCTGGAGGAACTCATAATAATGTTAAAAATCCTCATAAAGTGAAATTTTCATGCCATGGGACCTTTAAGATATATTAATAAATTAATTACAGAAACATTGATAGTGAACAGAAAAATGACACACAACTTCCCACAGCCGTTCTCAATAATGTACCCTTACACTCCAGAACTTGTTTACAATTTATATATGTAGGCACATCATTTGCAGTAAGTCTCTGTGGATTTATTGAATGAAAACCAGTTAACCAGAGACCAACTATCACACTGTCTTTGCATTTATTTATTGATTGACTGAATCATGATTAATAAGGCTTTTACATCTAAGAGGCCCTCACTGTATATGGGTATACTTGACATTTCTTTTAAATCATGGTAGGTTACACAAACAGAGGAAAACACATTCATGCATGAGATTAGCTCATGTCCACGTTTTTCAGTTATCAGCTGGTTTGAAGCTCCTATGGCCCTTGAATAGAATGTCCATCAATGTGGCCCAGGACATTGGCATGTATCCGGATAAAAGAATGTGACCATATGTGTCCTACAGCTGTCCAGTGATGACTGAGACACATATTAATGCCAGGTCTGAACAGGGCCTCTGTGACTCCCAACATGACCAACAGACCCACAATTAAGGCAGTGTTAAAATGAAGCAGGTGGAGCTAATGATGTGGCCTCACATCCTGTTAGCGGTTTGCCCTATACTAGTCTATATCCACAACATTACACTTCTGGGATTGTTTAGGTGCAACGGGAAATTCCGCTTGATGTCTTTCATTTCAGCCAGACGTCCAGTTCCTTCTGCTTTCTTTGTGTTGACATTTTAAACTCCGGTCGATTTATGAGGACCATGGTTAACTGCTCCTCAGATCTCTGCAGGGTAAATCGAAACAGCTAGCTAGACTATCTGTCCAATCTGAGTTTTCTGTTGCACAACTGACACAATATTTGAAAGTACAAATGTTCCAACCAAACAAGTTGCTTCCAGAGGGCTATTTTGCAAGAGGTAGTTGCTCTGTATGGCGGGTAGTGCAGCCCAAGACAATTGTGATTTGTTTAAAGAAATGCCAACAAACCAGAGCATGCTTTTCTCCCATCCGCAGCGCTGCGGAGGAAGGTCTGGCGATGCGAGACTAGTCCAGTACTAAGTGGAAAACACATCATGACAACAGCGCGTTCATCCATCAGGTTGCCACACTAAGAGGAATGCCACCCCTCCTGTCCTGTCCCGTTCAGCACTGTTCCTCCCCCAAAGATGTTGGAAGGTCACTCAGGTCCAGAGAGTCAGCCGGTATGAGTGTTTTCCTGCCACTTTTCAAGGTCTGGCTGGAATAAACCTCCATGGATTTGGAGATGGAGTGCAGAGAGCGTTCCCGGAAATATCCAAAAGCCTCTTGTGCATGCTCCTCGCGGATGCTTTGCTCAAAAGTCTTGCGTTTGTGCCTAAACTCGATGACAGTCTTCGTGTAGGAGTTGAGGGTGGTGACTGATGCGCCCATGCAGCAGGTGAAGGATGCCCAGGCCATGCTGATGGAAAACAGTAAAAAAAAAAGAGAAATACACTTTGTAATTCAACACGTGGTGACGGCTGTTGGCTTTTGTGATGAAAAATTGCGGCACCCGTGGTATGGACACAATCAAATTGCATTGGACCTTTTTCCTCAATATTATTGTTTACTGAGATTTTGTCAATCACTGTGAAGTCCTTCTGTCTACTTCTGACAATCAAATCATTGTCTCATGTAGTTTTCACTAGGGTTGGTTAATGCCTAAAAAGGTCAAGAATTGTTGGCCTCTAAAACAACATTTCAGCATACTGGCATATTGTAAAGGAGTGAAATATCATCCCCTTATGCAATTCCAATCACAACTGTTTTGGGGCTTTGGACACCAAAGCCTAATCCTGCCATAGCATGGAGACGTTTGGCTTTTCATTAGAAACAGTGATGCTGGGGAGAGGTGAGAGCAGGGCTACAACCAACTATTTGGGGCTGCTACATGCAGAATAGAATCCCCTCATCTGGTCTCCTAATGGGTAAGTTGACTTTCTTTATATAGCAGTGCTTCATGTGATATTGGAGAAAAAAAAACAGGATATGAGTATGATCTTTGATTTCTGCTGTGTGCCTGTGGAGTCATACCAGAAGGACCAGCCGTAGTCCCAGTTGTAGGGCCTCCAATCAGGTGGGCCAAGGCTGACAGTCACCTGGAAGACCTGTGTGTACATCACATGAGCGACCATGCCAAGAAGACCTGAAATAATACGGAAAATATGTGGTTAGTTTGATGGCTGCATGGCTCATGGTTCAAATTTAAACTAAGTGCAACAAATTCTTCAGAAATAGAATGATGTGTACTGTCACATTGACAATAAAGACTTTTCATGTACGCACAAATGAAATAATTCAGTGTCAATCTTGATAACATTAAATTCTTCATTAAATCCCCTATCCATTTATCATTCCCTGCTTACCACAAGATGGGATATAATATGTTGTGGATACTGGAATTACAAACACTTGACTACAGTGCAGTGCAGCGCAGGCAAAAAAACAAAAAACATTAAAAGCCTTTCAGTTAATAAGAAATAAAGATGTGACGACCTGAGAGCACAGTGAAGACGGCAGCAAAGGCATTGAGCTTTAGTCCATCAATGACGTTGCTGGAGTGGACCAAGTCTAAACACATGAGGCTGAAGCCCACCACCAGCAGAACAATGTACAACATCTCCGAAACCAGCGACAGCCACAACATCCCTGCAAAATGGACACATTTGATTACGATGACATTTAATATTTACTTTATTCCTTTTATGATATGATATGACTTACAGTATATTTACAGTATGTTACAATCAGTCCATGGTCAGCCTGAGTACGTAGTGCAGTTGTTTTATGTCCTTGTAAATGTACTGATGTTTACTTATAGAGACTGGCTGATGTTGAATGGGGCAAAACTCACATTGTTTGAATCATATCAGTTTAAAACTGAAAAAATTATATATTTTGGACATAAGTGTGCCATCTAATCTAACATTGCAGTGGTTCCACAGGCAGCTAATAGGGGCTGATGTTAAATTGCCCGCCTGGTAAGATGCTGAATTTCAAATGATGTCAGAGCTCTCCAGTTTGCTCTAAGTCTTATTCAGCTTTCCAACGAATCAAGCCAAGCGTAATTGCATCTCCATTGCAGTCTGCCTCTCGTCTTACTTCCTATTCAATCACTTCACAGAGAGACGGGAAGACCAGTATTTCTCAAACAACAGTGTCAACACAGCTGAAAACCCTTAAAGTGAACAAACATTGTGTGTTGCTGCATCCCGGTCTGTATAGTTTCATATTAAAGAGCCCCAAATGCCCAAAATGAAAGTTAAGTGCTTGAAGATTTTGGGAAGTGAGAAGCAGACCAAAGATGATACTCTGTACATATTTACAGTACAGGGTAACAATCGCCCTCCATAGCTCAGTAGATAATCATTCTTAATGTTTGATATCATACCTTAATCAATAGGTTATATTATTTAGAAAATGTATATTTAAAGTCACTATTTGGTTGCGCATTTGGAGACTGTACTATACTATCATTGTCTAAATAATCATCTCGGAGATTTTGAAGGAAGTTTCCATAGACATTTACCTATCAGTGGGAGGAAACTGGAGCAATCGATGGAAAGCCACAGAAACACAGAGGAAAACGTGCCCTGTCCAGACCGGGGATTGAACTCTGCAGTGCCTATTTGCTTTGAGGCAGCAGTGCTAACCACTGAGCCATTGTGCCACCATGATATATGTATTTTGGAAGGAAAAAGACTTGCTTCAAGCCATTACATTTCTTTGCACATAGCCATGGCTGTGGAAGATCAGTGAGGATGCCTCAATAATACAATAAACCTTCCTAACCTCTTCCAAAGAGCATTTAAACATACAAACTCAACTAAATATGCGTAACTTTTTGATATTATTAAACGTCTGTTACATTCAAGCCATTGTCAAATGAATTGCTGCAAATTTAATTAAGACTACCAGCTCCACACAACTCTCTCTCTGTATTGCTCATTAGAGCTACGTTCAAAAGATTGTGTCCTCCCCTGACTTTCCCGCACAGAAGCTCCAGTGAAGATAATTACCTCTTCTGAAGAGTCCATCATGCAGAAACTATAGCTTTAAAGAACTTTTGATCGTAATTGGACATCCTGATGATGAGCAGTGGACACTCACCTTTCTCTGATGCAGGAGCCAAGTCGATGAAGCTTCTGCACATCTCACCTGAAGCAGAATAACAACATATTGTCATGACTTATGACTTAGCACAGAACGTTAGTCGTGGCATCTCTAGCTAAAACTTTCTATTGAATTTACCATGCGGCAGGTCAGAAATAAGTCAGTAATTTGTTTGTGGGAAAGTTCAGAGGACCGCATGTGAGTTGTTGAAAACATCAGGCTGGTTTGGGATTAAACAAAAATTGAATGCACTTAGTACTGAACTCTTACAGACCTCAGTCCAAGTCCTAATCTGTGTTAAATTCCCAAATTCTGTCCGGGTGTGTTTCTCTGGATCGGCTTAGACAGAGTGCAACCTCCTGCCCAATGATCACACAGCCGGCGGCAAATTCAGAGTTCATAAGTTCAGGAATGAACAAACAGAATGTTGAATAAGAGGCATATGTCAGAAATGCAGGTGTTTGGGCTTCTAAATCAGTGTCACTAGCAGGTGTGTTGGCCACGCCACTAAACATCTGGTTCTTGTCCTATTGAATTACAGGTACTTTGCGTGAAATTACATTTATAGAACAGGATAGCAATATTATTCCTGTGTCAAATTAATGAATAGAATGTTTAAAAAAGGCCCTTGACACTGCACGATGTTGCAGATGAGATGTTGTCCCTTTGTCATCTGTTGAGTGGAGCCATTCTCTGGATTTGTTGTAAATGGAACACTTTAATCAGGTATAGATGGAGGGTGGCAACAGCTGTTTTGAGGAAAAACTCATCAAGGCCCCTGTTACATAATCCTTATTAACTCAAGCTGTCTCAGCTCCCCCAAACAACCCCCCACCCCTCTCCCCGCCGTACAGCCACTTGATGAGATGGACATGTGCTAGGAATTCCTTGTAGTGTAATCTCAATGTGTGGTTCATTTCTAGTCTTGGGCATCATAAAAATATGTGGGGTATTATTAGCACATGATCACACTAAGATTAAAGGTGGGTGCTGAAACAATTCCTGATCATGTTGCAATGATCTAACCAGAGAGGACTAATCTGGCTTGATTACACTTTTTTTCCCCTTTTTCCTTTAGCCATGAAGCAATCACATTTTGCCCCTTGCAAGCGCTGTCCAGCCACCCAGTTAAAGCCCGCTCTGAGTACAATACTGAATGTGGAGAGTGAGTGCCCTTCTTCTCGCTTCCTTTTTTTGAACATTAGACTCAAGCTCCAATGTGCTGCTGATTGCTCAGCATTTCATCCCAGATTCACCAAACCCCTGCAATTTGATAAGCAGACTGATGTAATTGGAAGGTTGTTATCCTGAAATTGTCATATAAGGGAGTATATCAAAGAGAGCCGATAATCTCCATTAGAGCTGAGTGAGAGCTGAAATGAGAGCTCCATTATGACAAATCAGGGAGTTAAAATTACTGAAATACTGAAACTGGTGTCAGTTTAAGTAAACTGGGATGATGATGATGACAATGATGATGATCTTATCTGTAACAATTAAAACAAAAGACAGGGAAATGGAAGGAGTGAAATGTGAGGGGGGTAAAGCATTTTTTTGTGTGAAATTTTCCCCTGTAGGCTAGTTACAATAGCTCCAAATTGATTTTCAAAATAGATATTTAAATCAATTGTAGGCCTATCATTAAAGAGACATTCATACAATTATAAGCAATGAGAAAAAAACAAAAACAATTGTTCTACATAAAGGCTGAAGGTGACGGAATTATCCCTGCGATAGTAGTCAGTCACTTGAAAGTGGAACCTCTCAGCACCATCAATCATTGCATACAAACAGTGAAATGTCACCTTGAGCATCAAATAACTGTGTCTCGCGGTGAGGTATGAAGTTAAGCTCGCTCACACATCCACACACCTTCTTCTCTTACTTTCATCGTGGATATTTTCCTCACATGAGACCCAGATGCCGGTGTGGAACTGTCGGAACAGAAACCTGTCGTCCCCGGTCTCCCAGCTGTACACCACTTTGTTCGGGTCCGTCTCGTTCACTCCGTAGTCTATGCACTGGTGTGTCCTCAACTTGCTGCACTTTGGCTTGGGGACTCTCTGGGTCCCCACGCACCAGTAAGTCGTTATAAACGCCGTTATTGAGAAGAACAGGGCGAAGAAGTTCAAGCTAACCGACAGAAGGCTCCTGCATTTGCGAGTCGTCTTCATTGTCCGCGAGAAGAAGGATGCAGCGGCGCGTGCAGGACCGAAAAGTTCATGCGTGCTAAGTGGAGTGGCCTACACATGCACGAGCCCCGGCTAAGTTGAAGTACATGTCCCATTTGGCACTCTACCGTCACCAAACATCTCCATTGATGCGCAGGTCACTGACAGCATCCCCACACTGAGCTCATCTGTGTGCCAACAAGTGTGACCTGTCACTTTTGTTAGACCTTTTTTTTTTCTGTTATCACGCGCGGTGTCCCATGAACGACCAGCCTATAGGATGTCAGGCTGTCAAATGAGTGACGCTATCTTGAATCAAGTGTGAGACTTTTTCTAATGATGCGCTCGGTCTCACTCTCTCCCCCTCTCTGTCAGTAGAATGCATCTCATCTCCTCCCTTCATCGCTGACAATGTACTGTATCAACTGCAGGGCGATCATCAGCCTGTAATAGCCTGTAGGACCACTTAAATTAAAACATTTAAAATCAAAGTAGGCCCACAGCACTACTACTACTACTACTGCACATTTTGGATTATAAGATAACTGTAGCCTATTATATGGGGAATTAAATTAAAGGGCTACTCCAACATTTTTTGTAAATTTTGTAAAGTTGTTGGGAAGACAAGAGACAAAATTAAGGCCAATAAACTTTTAGGTCCCAGATGGACAAGTCAAGTTGGATCCTAGAATATGGCGAGACAACATCCATTTGCAGTGCTATTACATGCAGCACCTCACATGGGATTTATCTCAGTTTTTGCCCATGTGGCTTAGCATGTGTAGGTAAAATAACGAGAGCGCCACCGACCAGAATCAGTGAGCAATCATTGAAACAGCCCAATCAAATGTGATCCATGAACACATGTTACTATTTTTTGGTTACATCATTGCCGTGCCTTTAGAGTCCACATTCATTTTAATTAAAATAGGATTAAGACAAGATTTGACCTAAAATAAGATGCCTGTCTGGAATACACAGTCACCACTACTTGAGATTGAATTGTTTTAAAGGTTTTAAGACAAAAAAAGCATAAAAACATGTTTGCCTTTTTTACATGACAAACTCATAAATGAAAGACAGAGATTCATAAAGGAAATTCCTCCTTTAATGAAAAGCCTTATTTACTTTTTGAGCTTGGTAACATCAGTGTTAAGAATATCATTTATTTCTTACAAAATTTAGTGAAGGTCAATGCTGTGGCTTTTATGGCTTTTTAAGGCTTTCATGCCTTTCCACTTCTTGCAAAAAAATAGTCTGAGAGTTCCGTAAAAAGTTTGGAAACGTATTAGGGATGTTAGGGATTCACCTTCCGTGTTTAACCTGCCGGTCTGTTCCTCATTCAGGTGTAGCCAATACCTTAGCCAATACGCCCAGGAGAAACTGGGACTAAAGTGTGTGTGAAAGGACCGCTCTGACCGGTGTCTCATGCCTGTACACAGT
>NC_045734.1:23481344-23481701 GCF_008692095.1 Etheostoma spectabile | reverse complement strand
ATTAAAGCGGGGCTGTCGCTGGAGGTGATTGTTCTTCTGTTTTATTTTCCTTTCCATTGTGGATAGCAATGTTATCTACTTTTTTGGGGATATTGAATGTTGTTTGAATTGTATGTTTTTTGAGATGTAGTTTGTTAAATATCTGTGTGAAAGTGTTCTCTTAATTGAGTCATGAGTGGTGCTACTTGGCTGTTTAGACCTACATATATCACTTTGTCAAATGAGTCCACCGTTTGCCTGAAGTTGACCCAGTAGGGTCGAAATGTTGCCTTTTGTATTAAATTATAGGAGCATGAAGCAGTGTTGCAGACATTACAATTTTTCCCTTTAATATTTTTCATTTGTCCTGCACCTGCC
>NC_045734.1:23478623-23481334 GCF_008692095.1 Etheostoma spectabile | reverse complement strand
GGTGGGATGTGCACACAATTTCTTTTATAATTGTTGGATCCTAAAATACCCCAAAGTTGTACTCCACGTGAGAGGTAAACAGAAGTTGATGTGTAAAATTGGTGGAGTGCCCCTTTAAATTCAGTCTTTATCAAATTAGTAGAAATAAAGAGCACTAGTCGAAGTAATTTAAGTTTTTGATTTCAGATTTTAAAACATTATACTTGTTTGAATGTCAGAAGTAATCTCTTAATTTAGGAATAAGGTCTATTTTTTAGGAAAAGTGTGTTGTGAATTTGATCTTGTGCAAGGCCTACAAAGATATACAAAGATGTGTTATTACATACTGTATATTAATAATGCCTGTTTAAATAAAAGATTAACTAACTAACTAACTAACCAACTAACTATCCAACTAGCTAACCAACTAACTGTTCATTGTGTCATAGGAGTGCAATGGGGAACAAATTGGTACTCTTTTTAACATCAGGGGTGTATGTACATGCAGTATGTATAGTACATATGTATATGACAAGGGTCAGAGTCTAAATTGTTTATTTAACAGGGACAACACATGTATTGCACCAGATATAGCTTAAAGCTCATTTTCCTCTGTAGTCACTGGACGGAGGCCACCAGTGATGAGCATGTTGACGAAGTAAAAGAAAGGAGTCAGTTGTTGTGAATTAAAACATTACATTTGACACTTATCCTGAATTATGCAAAGTGTCCCAAAGTGTGCGTAATACATTCATCAGTCAATGAATATAAATGAAATGTAATAAACAGCAGCTGTGCAACAATTTCTTGTTAATTCCTCACAGCAGCTGACGTTTTTGTATTAGTGCTTGCCTTCGCTTCTGAGAGCTGTTTGGGTTTTCTCTGTGCTTTGGTCAGAGCGAAGTCCTGGAGAGGACGATAAGCGACGGCTACTGGGGGTCTGTTGAGCTCTGCACACTGTGAGAAGTAGAGATGATCTACACGACTGAGAGTCTGCAGTGAACATCTTCTAATCTGTGTGCTGTCATGCGGAGACAAAACAAATTTCAAAGACGTTTCCCATGAGCACTGGCATTCTTGTGTGAGAATGAGCTAAAAATACCAATCGTTTGAGCCTCCGTGTTTCCAAACCAGGAGTAAATGAGGCCAGCACGCCTTCATGTTCAATTCCCCCCGGAGAGTAAGCCGCACTTCGACATGACTCTGAAAACTGACAAATCCGGCCACCAAAGTGCCCTAAATACTGTTGAACAAGCTGCTGGGGATACAGTGGGTAATCCTTGGCATGATCTTGTACATACAGTGGCTTGCACAAGTTTACACACCCATGCTATAGTTGATTAAAAAGAGGAATAAAAAAAAAAACTCTTTTGGAAATTGATCTTGATGCCTTAATTAAAACTAATTAGGAAAATCCAACCTTTTAAGGACACCAATTTTCTTTGTGAAGTAATAATGTATTTTAAATAAATAACTGTTCTTTACTTAAAATACAGTGGGCATAAGTATACACACCCCTGTGTTAAATTCCCATAGAGGAAGGCAGATTTTTTTTTTTAAAAAGGCCAGTTATTTCACGGATGCAGGATACTATCCTGATAAATTTCCCTTGGCCTATGAAATTAAAATAACCCCACATCATCACATACCCTTCACCATGCATAGAGACTGGCAAGGGGGACTTTCCACAAAATCATCTCTCAAAGCAAATCAAACCAGCTATTAAACTAACTAAAATAACACCATGCCAATTTCTATGTTTGGTGAAGGGTATGTGATGATGGGGGGTTATTTTAATTTCAAAGGCCAAGGGAACTTTGTCAGGATGCAATGTATTCTGAATTTATAAAATAACTGGCCTTTAAAAAACATTGGGGTGTGTATACTTATGCCCCCTGTATTTTAAGGAAGAATAGTTATTTATTTACAATACATTATTATTCACAAAGAAAATTGGTTTCCTTAAAAGTTTTGATTTTCCTAAATTTTTTTTAATTAAGGCATTAAGATCAATTTCCAAAAGATGTTTTTTTTTTTTATTCCTCTTTCTAATCAACTTTAGCATGGGTGTAAACTTGTGCAAGCCACTGTAAAGGTGATCAAGGGGTGATGGGCACATTAGCTGCTTCATTTACACAGGATTAATTCAAATACCATTTGCTCTGCATCAAACAAGCTTACGGGCACACAAATCAAAAATGGAATTGACTGAACTGCTTTGGTTGAAAAGAATCCAAGAGAAACTCCACCGAAACCCTGTCGGGCAAGTCATCCCTTCCCACTCTGTGAGTAAACCCTTCTACACATCTCAAAGCTCCAAATACTGCCCTGTGTCCTAAAAGCACCCAGTGGGTCTTACCAACAGCTGCCCAGTGTCCTATTGGATATGAGCAGCATGTTGGAAGTCAGAATGCTTGGCTCCATCCTGGTAAATACGGCTTATGACGTCCACGAGGACGGTGATAATTTGTGGCAATGACAAGAAGTTAGTCGCTGCTCTCAAGCTGACACATTTTAAGTCTTTTGCTGCAACGTGTGTAGAATGAATGTTCACACATCCACCAAGGCCTCATATGGATATATTCAATATGAATTTCATTTGTGTAAATCTGAAGAGTGGGGGCCACATCTGACTTATTCAAATTTCTTGGAATACTATAGTCTTTACATCGTCATGTGCTAAGAAAAGTGCTGAGATAATTAAAGACTTGAATATATATATATATATATAT
>NC_045734.1:23472464-23478613 GCF_008692095.1 Etheostoma spectabile | reverse complement strand
ATATATATATATATATATATCTATATTCTGGTACTTAGGTACTGTCATACTTATGTATGATCATTAATATATTAATTACAACGTCACAATCTTGGTTCAGGCTCTCTGGTACAGTTGTTTAGATTGTTGAATGGGCTGAGACTGAACGCTACACCTCTGGCAATGTTCATTTTTGAGAGGGATTTTAATTTGACATTTTCAATCAATTTTGCCTCTCCTTATCTTACCAGACTGAAAGGGCACCGTGGAGAGCACTGTCTCATGATTTATCCATCATAGGGGCATATACGAGGACAATTTTGCTGTGGTCATCCTTACTAGTTTTTTCCTCCTTCTTTTCGCTTCCATACATTCTCACCATGTACATTGTCAGCACACAATCCCCCGTAGCTGTCACATTGTGACCACTGCAGCTCCTGTTCAGAAAAAAGGTTACATAGCCTTACTTTAAATAACTTTTCAGTTTTCTTCCCAGTTTGTGTCCCAAACAGATCACTATTCTCTGCATGTAACTCACTCAACGTCTCAAGTCTATTGTAATGCTGCATTTAGTTCCTTCCGTAGGATTTGAGGACGTGTTCTGTTCTGTGTACTTAGAACAGTTTTTAACTTGCTTTTACCCGTTTGCTTACTTGCTTATGGGATTCCTCACTAGATATATATAATTTACCTATTTCTTTTTGGAATTAGTTGTATCACTATTAAAAGGGATGGTGCTTTGGAGGTTAACTTCATATTGGGGCTACTAGAAGATAAAACGTCCGTGACCTATAGTATTTATGGTTAGCATTATCTGACTACAATATTCATTGTTATATAAATATGCTATGGCATTTTCCATATAGAAAGCTTACATAAGTTATCTGGGACAGAAGCTGGAATGGATTTCTCTAGCTGCTGAACCTAAACTGATTCATTAGGATTTGATAGGAGATAATAAGACTACATATTTCCTTACAGCTTTTCCTAAGCCTGAGAATCACATGGACTTGAGCATCATGAATAATCACTGAAGGCAAGAAATTGTGTGCTGAGAGAAATTTTTAATGTTCTTTTTTTTTTCTCTGAACATCATTGAACAGCTGCAGCCTTTGCATGTGTCAAGATGACCAAGCGTATTGATACAGATTGAAAACGAAGACAGGATTATTTTTGAGATGGTTTTACATCTATGCTCCGTATAGCAGATCTCACACAGCTGCCCCAATCTAAACTGACTGAAATAGATGCACTTAAAAGGAGTTTTTGGTATTGCACAGGTCAGGAATATCCACGTAAAAAGAGATTAAGAACTGTTGCATAGCATCTATTTCACTTGGCTTGAATACCTTTGGAGCATATGTGACACCAGAGCGCAACGTTGTAAGGCCTAAGCTCTTGATAGACACAGACTTCATTTGTATTTCAGTGACAACTTCCGCTTAAAGCTGCTAAGAGTAGAATTTGCCACTATACAGATCGCCCCCAAGGATTAGTCTTCGTAATCTGCCGTTCACTGATCCTCGAAATCATACTGTCTGGGTGCTCTGAAATCAGCTTACAGTGACAGTAGATGGTGTGGGAGTAGTTTTATGATTGGGGTTGCGTGCCATGCAGGCTGTATGTACAGTAGCAACAAATGAGGAAACACAAAACAATTGTTGAGGGAGTGTTGCTTCCAATCTGCAAAGAAGCCACCACTTACTGCAACATGTTGTGTGCCATTCTCTTGCGCCCACTGACAATCGTACAAACCTGCTGTGTTAAGAGCAAACCTTTCCTTCTGCTGCACATCACCAAGCAGATGCCTGGTGTATGAACGGAGCATCTCTGGTAACCTCTGTGACTACAGAGTTCAAACACCTCTAATCCATGAAAATGCTTTGTGATTGGGTCATGCATGCTGTTGCAAGGACAGAAAACACAGACAGAAACTTGTTTCCTGCCGACAGGGCTTTATATGGATAGCATTAAGCATCCAGACAGGCTCTAAATCAAACTACTGTCTCTTTTATACAGTCTTACAGTATATTAAAGTTTGATTACAAAGACACTTGGGCAATCATCGGGAGCAAAATACCAGATGGTGATGAGACGGGATGAGAGGACTGAACTATAGCTCTATTAAGTTAAAAATAAATCTAAATGTTCGTCATTGAAAACAGAGTCACACTCTGTTGAGTTGATGTGATTGACTTCCATTCCTCAGAACATTAATCCTCATTATTCAGAGGGAATTTTCTTGGAAAACACTTAAAGGTATAATCCATGTAGGATTTTAAATGTACATGTCACTTAACAAGTCATCTGTGTGAAGACCGATTAGCCCTGTGAACATTTCTTAATCTGCATTAGAAGTACCATTATTATTTGTTAATGAGAAAACTCCAGGCCTTTCTTCTTTAGCTATAGACAAGCAAACACATAAAAAAAGAGTCCTATTCAAACAGCGTCTTCAACTAAGTCGGATGCAGTAGACACACGTGTTTAGGACAAACAAAGAAAACAATAGAATAATTAGTCTAATGATACTGCATGTCAGAGGTAATATCAAATATAAAAAGAGAAATAGAGGATTTGATATTGCTTACAAGGACAGTCCGGAATATTGGAGCCTTTTCTCATAAATAACATGTTAATGAAAACGAGTAGAAATGTGTTCTTATTAAGAATGTGCTATTCACCCCTCCCCCCTTTTTTCTGTTCATTTTGTAGCATGGATATGTCACACATGACTCCAGAAAGGACACAATGAAGCAAGCACATACAGTAGACTGTCTGGGTTTGGCTCCATTACAAAAACAGGGGAAATGTTAATGGATCCCTATGTCAGAACGAGAATGTCAGATCACTCCTTCTCTCTTTGTGGTGGAATAGAGGCGTCATCTACGCAGAGCTGGAAACCGCCAGTTTCTTCAAGTGGTCCATGAAGACCTGAAGGCTGACGTCATCAGTCAGGATCGGGGCCCCCGTCTCCTGCAGATGCACAGGAAGCAAATGGAGACACGGTAGTTGAGTGATTTACCCACTTAGCGGACAGACATTTATGACATAACTGTGATCACATGATCCCTTTAGCTAAGCAACGGTATTTTCGTCAATATTATTATTTGTCTTCAATGTATTAAGTGTTTGTAAACTGCAGATAATGGTTTAGCTCTTCCTTAACTTTAGGAACAAGAGATAATTGTTAAATTTCATCTTTCAATTGTCCACACATAAAAGCTCAATTTAGCAAATCCAAGACGTGTGTTTTCTGACAGTTTGACATTTTTCTTGAGTTGTCAGCAGCACAGATTGTTTTTCACCCAGGGGTACAGGCAATCCAGGGGTTCACAGTCTTTTGGACGTAAGGGACTGAGAAATTTCATTCATGAATTGTTTTAAAATGTATACTGCTCATTTCACTGCAATACATCCTGCTGCTACTGATATTTGCACTAGTCATAATCATCTTATAATAATTTTTTATTGCACATACATATTTATTCTGTTTCTCATTTTACTTGTCTTTTGTTTCTTTTTTTTTTCCCCAGGAGCCTTGCAACGTAATCTTGCTCAACTGTATATTGTGAATATGCAGTTGAATGCCAATAAAGTCTGTCTAAGCTATAGGATGTTGTAAATAACCTCACTGTGCCATCTTAAGGAGGAACATCTTTAGTCTGTTGAGAATGTTGTTGACCTCTAAAAGCAATCTATTATACTAAGTATAAGGAGTTACAAAATAGTAAGTTGTAGTTTATAATACAGTACCTGTCCCCAGGCGTAGAGGTTGTTGTGGGTCTGCGAGGGGTTGACCTTGGAGAGCAGGAAGCGAGCCTGTGAGCCTCCGTGCTCCGTGTCGATGTAGCGCGGCATGGGGAATCGCGTCTGTAGGATCTCCTGGGCATCATCCAGTGGAGCCAGCAGCAGCTGCTTGAAGTTCTCGTACTCTGCCATTTCCTGGTAGCCTGCCTTCCGCCACTGGGCTATGGTCTGGAAATGAAGAGGAAAATGACAGCATTAAGAAATGCCTGCTGTTACATAATGTGGTGGTCCCCAAACCTTTTCTGGAATTGATCAAATGTTGTCTTGCTGGAGATCAAAGAATGAATAAAAACAGTCTCACCTCTCCATGGTAGATAACCAGCTGGAAGAAAGTGTCCATCAGCAGGATTCGATCTGGCAGGATGCTGCTGCTGTCCAGGAGAACGGGCTGGGAAGAACAATCCCATCCAGAACAGTTAGATACAACTCAAGCACCAAATAAATCACATGACTGACAGACATTTCTTATGAAGACATCCTGAAGCTTCTAGGAAAGGCCGGCTGCTCCTCCAATAATAATAATATAATAATAATAATAATAATAATAATAATAATAATGGTGTGGAGGGTGTGAGGCTGACCTCTGGTGGTCCATGGAAGGAGTATGAGTAGAGAATGGGCTGGATCATGATCAGGGACTGGGTCAGGTCCTGCCTGACAAAGTGGTGTCTGTAATAGGACGACTCATCGGGGCTGTTGTTGAACACCTGCAGGAAAGGTGACCGCCGCAGGTGGAACATAAACTGCAGGTTGAGAAGAAAGGAGGGAGAAAAAAAAAATCTAGTTACAACTGGAATTGATATTGAATTTAATCAGATGCATAGAAAGTAGTTTTTTTTTTTTTTTTCCTCGATTTAACTGTATGTATTTTTACTCGGAGGAAGGTTTACCTGTGGGTAGAGGGACAGAGACTCTGACAGTTTGAAGGATGTCGGATCATCTTTGTTGAACTGGCCAAACTTCTGACACTGAGACCGGGGGAGACAAAACATTGTTCAAACATTGAAGATATCCCTTACATAACTGAGCACGTCATACGTGAGCAATCACAGCATGAATTTGTGCCAACTATGCATTGGTGTCGTCACAAAGCGCAGGTAGGGTGGAGTGGGTGTGGAGGGAGCGTCACTCACCAGGCGAATGAGCTGCCTGTCAAGCCATCGCAGGACATCCGGCCCCTCCTCCGACTCGGCTCTGAAGACTCCCAGGCGAGCCATGAGCACTGCGGACGCTTCCTGGTCGAATGACGACTCAATGTGCTGGATTTGGGACTGTGCATCTGCCCAGCTTCGGTGGGCGGGGGGGGCGGCAGAAAGAAAGAGGAAAAAGAGAAGGGAGGGAGGACAGGTGCAGGTGAGCATGGGTGTGGTGTGAATGACGGACATGCACACAGCTCTCTGAGGGCGTTGCCACAAATTTCAGGAATGTAAACAAGCATCCTTTTGTAGTGAGGCTTAATATTGACTCTAGCCATCACTTTCCTTTCTTGGCAAAATGCCAGGGTTATTATATCACTAAGTAACTAACTTTAGGTGCATAAAGTGAATGTTCTTAATGGTGGAGGGACAAGACAGAAGGTAACCAAGGACTGACAGCCTTTGGACTGACAGAGCTGTTTGTAGATGTACTGTCCCTGCAGAAGATAACCATAAGACAGTGTGTACATGTCTGAACAGTTACATGTGGCATTATAGTCCTGATAAGGCTAACGTTCAGGTTACTGTGAAGCGCCTAAATACCTTGTTTTTTTCCCATTTATTTAATTTTGTATTCACACGTCATCATCGTATCATTAAGACACAATTTCAGAAGTCTTTTCAGCAAACCTAGCTCGTTACAGATTTAAGGTCTTACTTCCTGGCAATGGTAGTGACCCGTATCCTCCTCTGTGTGTTGGAGTGCTGGTACTGGGTTACAAACTGGATCACCCCTCGGCCACCCTGGGGGACTGGGGCATTGTGCTGCACACACACACAAAACAATAGAGACAGTAAGACCACTATTGTCAATCACTTCTTTCTTTGCATGAGCCTGACAAATGGCCTTCAACTACAAGGAAAACAAACAGCACAAAAAGCCATTGTTTAAAGCCTTCAGCACATCAAAATTATATGATTAGTGACTGCACTTCATCAGCCTTTTAGTAACGATAGTGTTAGCGTGTGTTCTTTTACCTGATTTACCACTTCAAAATAAAGGGCCAAAGTGGTGGAGGGGTTGATGCCGCACACTTTCCACTGGCTCGTGCCGCCGATACCCATCTCCTACAGAAAAGACAGAGAACATATTGTGATGAATGCCAGTAGACGACAGCCTTTGTAAGGCAATTCAAGTGTGTGTAGGAAGGAATGCGAATCGGG
>NC_045734.1:23469853-23472454 GCF_008692095.1 Etheostoma spectabile | reverse complement strand
GGGGGGGGGGGGAACTCACATTCTCTGAAACACTGGAACCCTTGGCGTTGAGTGAAACACACGGTCCAATGGTCCCGCAAACCTTCACTTCCCGTGATGTCTTTAATGACAGAAAAGAAACACAACATAAGTATGCAAGTATAAATCTATTCTGTGCTCTGGAAACATTGTTCACAAAGTTTCAAGTAATTGATCTGGGATCAGCGCTTCCTATTCAAGCAAACACACAGCAAACAATGATTATGATTCCAACCTCCAAGTCACTTCTTTACCTTGACCTCCAGGACGCCTCCGAAAGCCATGCGGAAGTCTCCGTTGTAGTCTTTGCTGAAGACTCTCTGGAAGGTCTGCTTGAACAGGGAGGTGTTGAAGGAGTCTCCCATCACAATATGCCCCCTGATAATATATGACAACAAACTGGTTAGAATCTAAAGTATTCCTAAAAGGGGTGTGTATGAGTAAAGAATCACACATCCCTAATAGCGTGGCTAATATCCCACAGTAGGCCTGCATGGTACGGGGAAAAATATGAATCACGATTTGTTAGAATTGATATCACGGTTCTCTGCCACGATTTTTTTTGACCATGACAAAACAAAAGAAATTGGCAGTACCAAACATAATTTTTTGGCACCTATAGCACATTGCGCATCACCACAAGCCTGTAGACAAAGAGGCTTCAATGAAGAGAAGGGAGAGCACTGCAGCGCTTGAAAACCTATTTTATACAGTCTATGTTTAAAACTCACAGAAGAAAGAAGTAGCGTTTGTGATGCAGTTGGCTCATATAATTAAATGAAAATCAGTCATCTTTTTAATCAAAGTTATTTAAAAATTAAACTTTGAACACCGTGAATCGAGATCACGATTTTATAACGATTAATCATGCAGGCCTATCCCCCAACCTCAAACAATTAAATAGGAAGTGCTGACGTACCCGGTGAGATTAGATAAGCACTTCATCTCCAGCAGTCCCGTCTGGTCCAGGGCACAGGCGTAGATATCGATACAGTGGCCATTTACTGCTGAGCGGTTGGCCATGGCTTCATAGTACTGTGTGATACAAAAAACAGACATTAAACAACAACTTGTTGTCAGCAAATATGCCCTAAGCACGTTGTCTACGAAATGTGCTTGACTTTTCTTTGGAGGAGATTTTCTAACAAAAGGAGAATTTGTAAAAGGCAAATTTCACTAGATTACAAGGACTGTTGCAAAGGCCAGGATTTGCGGAGAGTTCTTGCATTTGCTCACCTTGGTGGCTTTCTTCAAATGGCGAGCGTTGTCTTTCTGGATGTCGTGCCAGGAGCGGATTGGGGTTTTCAGCTCGTCTCCCACCACCATGCCTGGGCCCTGGGTGGGGGGCCCTCCAATGAACAGCATCACACGGGCCCCTGTGTTGGGGAATGTACCCTGAAGATAAAGAGAGGAGGGATTTGGGTTTCAGTTAAGTGCCAGTGTCATTATACAGTAGTACCTCTGCTCAAGCTAGTTAGTTGACTATATCACTTAGTAGTTAAAACAGACTTCTGCCAATTAAACTATACAGCGTGCAGTCATTTATATAATTTATAGTGACATCCTGTTTGTACTTCAGGACTGCACATTATCTGGAGCATGAGTGCCAAATCCCTGTTTTTGGGCTGTAAATGTGGCTAATGAGCACTAATGGAATAGTGACCTAGTTCTCAAATTTGCCGTTTAAAGAGCAATGTTAGGGGAAATGAATCAGAATCAGTTTTATTGGCCAAGTATACTTACATACAGAAGGAATTTGACTGTGGTAGGTGTTAACTGGGGGTACAAGATATGTCAACTCAATATCGCTATTGCAAAGTGGCCAGTCGCCTTCCCCTTGCACATATTAGTGCAAATAGATAGAGACAAATAATTGGAATGAATCAGGGAAGAGAAATAAAAGTCATGTCCTGTTATCTTTATTTATTTTATACTGTACAACCATTGAATCATGTCCTGTTCTGTACACGTGGTCCTTATTTGTTAATTCATGTTGTACCAGTCCAATCTGAGAGTCAGTTGAAATAAACTTTGTGTTGTAAGAAAACTTGTTTAAGCTGTTATGAATCTATTTTGATGCATTTTCCCATAACTTTTGGAATTTTACATGTTTAAAATATCGAACTCGCAATATCACATTTTGACAATATCGTGCAACCCTAGTGTTAACTCTCTATACATTCGACAAATGGACAAATTAGGAGTTATTAAAAGAATTAGGCAACCTGAGCAAATACATTATCAGTATAGGTAGGCATCTTTTAGATCAGCAAATAAAACATCATTCTAAAATAGGTCCTAATTGTTTTATCAAGTATTTTGAAATAAATGTCCAATTCTAACAGTGATGTTTTTCACATTATAGGACAAAAGCAGAAATCCAGGATAATTGAATGTATGTAGAACAAGTCTGAGAGCTTTTAGGGAATCCATTTCAGTAAAAGGGCGAGCCTCACAGCCAACACTTACAAACAAAGTCCATAGTCCAGGAGTTTGGGAAAGCCAGAGACACAGGCATTTGGAAAGATGCCACATAGTCACAAAGCCACAGCAATTATCTTTTAAAGATGATGACGTTCTACG
>NC_045734.1:23465713-23469843 GCF_008692095.1 Etheostoma spectabile | reverse complement strand
TCATTCATACTAAGTGTACTCATTCACAGAAAACAATCAAATGACAAAGCCAACAATTAGTGGAGGCTAAGCACTTTTTTAAATTTTTACTTTACATGTTAAAAAGACAAATGTATCAAGTCAAACGCCTCCTGACAAACCATGGAATATTGTCACTGAAAGAGCCAACATTTATTGTAATCAGGCCTCTTCTATTGGGAGAAGGGGAGCACAAGAGTTGGGGGTGGGGTCTATCTGTTGCATTGGTTATGTAACCACGCAGATTAGCGGTAGAAAAAGAGAACTTGGGGACAAGACAGAAGGTAAATAAGGAACTAGCCTTTGGACTGACAGAGCTGTTTGTAGATGTACTGTCCCTGCAGAAGATAACCATAAGACAGTGTGTACATTTCTGAACAGTTACATGTGGCATTATAGTCCTGATAAGGCTAAAGTTCAGGTTACTGTGAAGTGACTAAATACCTTGGTTTTTTTTATTTATTCAATTTTTTTATTCACACGTCATTGTATCATTAAGACACAATTTCAAAAAAGGTACAATGATCATATGTAGGCCGTGTGAAATGGGGAACCCCAAATAAGCTACTGAAGCTTTTTGGAGGGGACCTAATAAACATACAACCGAGAATATCCAGACACACAAATAGATGACTGTTAATTCATTTGTATCCGGAGCAAAAGCATGCACCCAGGTATGACTTTAACTTGTGTTAAACCAAATGTGTCAGGTACAGCATAGTCTCATAACAGTCTGGCGTTATTTGTTTCCACTTATTTACAATATTGTCTGTGTTCCTACATGTAGGTGTATGTGTATGTGTACGTGTATGTGTGTGTATTGTACCTCCAGCAGACCAACAGCAACAGACAGTGCAACACCAGTAGAGCGGAGGGGCCGTTTGCCCTGAGGGACAGGCCACGGGTCTCTCTGAAGCTCACCCAGCAAGTCAGTTAAGTTCATATCGACTCTGTGCACGGGCTGAAGGAACCTGGTTAACGAACACAAACGCACCGTAGTCAAGGCTGTGTACTTTTTTAACATTTGCAAACAACTACATTAGCTACATTAGCTGACAAAGTGTTAATGCTCCTTCACACCTGCAAGCGGCTGCAGCATCTTGAGGTGCCACTTGGCGACCCTGTTGTCCTGATGCGGCTGGCTTTGTTAAACCCAGCATCTCCTAGAACGCACAAAAAGGAGGAAAAAAAAACATTATTACTGTTATCTTTTATACGGTTACAAGTTAATTTTCTCATGTGTCTTGTTTTTTGGTGATTGGGAAGGACTGTACGTCTTTCCACACCAGTGCTCCTTTCCAAAACCTTCACAAAACTGAAACTCAGGCTGTGTGTTTCAGTGAGCAGCGGAGCTTAGCGGCATTCCTGATCGGCTGCTTCTCAATCGGCCAGTTTCACCTGAGTGAGGAGGTCGTTCTTCGTCTCATGTCTTGTTTCTCAGTTTCCCCGTGTCTTTGCCCCCACCCACCTGGATCTGTTTGGAGGAGAGGTCCTTGGTGCCCCTGAAAACGTAGCTCTTGGCGATCCCCTCACAGCTGAGCTCGTGAACCTGAACCATGCGTCCGAATGTGATGAGGCCCACCAGGGCGTTGGGCGGCAGCAGGCTGAGGGACATCTGCAGGGACTCCTTAAGGGCCTGGAGGTCCTCTTCTTCCAAACATGTGTCCACCACATAAAGGAAGATCAAAGGGGGCGTGGGTCCACGCTGTAAAGAGGTGGGAGAGGTTACACTCAAACCCTAACCCAAGCTTTGACATACACACACAATATCACATACACTAAGGAGCTGCCACGGGTAATTTGCATCTTTATTTGAATTATCTGCAAACTGAAAATGCTAAGTCATAAAGAAACATCAAAGAGGCCAAATTAATGTTTAATGTCAGGTTTGTTGAAAATATGTTTCTAAAACAAGCAGAGACACTTTGTGTGATTTTATCAGCAGCTCAGAATAGTGTCGAAAACCATATGCATTATTTATGAAGCCAAACTTGTTAGCCACAGTAGTAGTCAGGCCCTTTCTGGTTACAAATCAAAAGGATGTTTCCTTATGATTTCAATAAAAATATTTATTATAGCCTTGCCATTACAAAACACTACATAATTATGACAAACCCCTTCTATTAATGTGCCAAATTAGATGCAAATAATTAGTGTCAACCTCAATAGCTTAGCACAGGGCCTTTTTTATATAAACTCTGAACCATGATCTCCAAATCTGTAACAACGTTGCTCAGACGTGTCAGCGTTACAAGACAACAGTGAACACATTACTCAGACCCAAAACTGAAAAACAATAAATAAGATCTCTCCTCCAAGAGAGACCACTATCGGAAACTGTTAGTATTCACCTTTGCACAGTGCACCTGGAGTACATACAATCTGCATGCATATGGGCTGAGGTCAGAGTGCAAACATGCATGTAGTATTTACCTGTACTATGTACTCAATGGTAGAAAACTGTGGCATGAGTTCAGCTGGCTGGTTCACTTCGGATATGCCTGCATAAGAGGGAGGGAACTGCAGAGACACAGAGAGACAAAGAGAGAACCAGATTAACCACCTTAAAAAAAGGAATGTAGCTAGTCCACATTAGGTATTATAATGTATGTGCTATGGCAACCATTTATGTCAAACTAAAGTATGCTTTTTACTTACTGGGTTTCTCTGAAAGCAAAAGTTGCACGCCCATATTTTTGCTCTGAAGTCTACTTGACTGTGAAGGAGGGAACACAAAGTTTTGGGTTAATTGTGGACCGCTGAAGGTGTATTTGCAATACCACAACTAGTACTTGCAGTTTGAAATGCTGATGTGTTACAGGTACTAGGCATGGTATAGCACAACACGTGTAAATAAGGAAGGCTAAATTATACCATAAGCCAAATAAAGGCTGAATATTCAAATCCTTATTTTGTGGTGATTTGCAGCTGAAACAAGCGTTAAAAAGTTCAAATCTGTGAGCAGAGGCATTGTTTTCTGTTTAACTCACCATAAAGGGTTGAGCACTGCCTTGCAGTTGGCCCGGCTGCATAGGACTGGCTCATACTGGACCGGCGGCAGGTCAGGCCTCTCCTTGAGTGGTGTGAAGAGGCAGGAGACTGGGACCACTAGCCTGGTGGCTTCCAGGCGGCTGGAGGGCCAGAGGTTCCAGCTGAATCTCACCCCATCCCGGTCCTCGTTTTGTTGGATGAACTCCTGGTAGGTCGCCATCACCGAGCTTTAGCAGAGAAAGAACCCAAAAGAACACAGGGAGGCTGTTAGTCCAAAGAAGTCCCAGTGCCACTGGTAGCCTAAACGTCTTACTGCTCTTCACTATCTGCACTGAACTGCTCTTTATATAGGTGTTCCCATGCTAAAATAAGACTCAGATATTCAAAAGTATGACGCACAAATGCGTCATCAGCAAACCTGACCTGCGTGTTTTTGTGAGTTAGATAACTGAGCAGAGGAATCCCAGTGGTAATTTTAGACTACACCTTTGTTGGCCTGTGTCAATGAAAAACCAAATCCACCTTTAGCAAAGAGTCATCAGGAATCCTGTTGTGGTAACTGTATACTCTCCCCATTTCTCACTGCTATCAGAGGAACTTTCACTGGGCAATTCAACAGCATTCCAGCAGGGTTACATGACGCATTGGAAAAGATGAAAAATAAATTACAATCTTTTGGTGTCAGTTAGGCATAAGAATTTAGAGCATAAGGTACGTAGGGCTGCAAGTAATGATCAATTAATTAAGGAAATAACTGTTTGGTCAAATGTCAGAAATCTGTGAATTATCATCACAATTTCCCGATCCCCTGTGTGACATTTTAAGATTACATGTCTTGTCTGACCAACAGTCCAAAGCCCCAAAATATTGAGCCTACTTACTACATAAGAGAAAGAAAGCAAATACTCCCAGGTGAAACTGGGAAATGATATGATCAGCTTATTATGAATAGTTGGAAATCTAACTTGAAAATCTCTGACACCTAATCAATTTCATGAAATAATGGTTTCTGTTCTAGTACGACAACAGATTATTAATTTCTATAAAATTATTGCAGGTGACAATATCCTGGCCGTAGATAAGAAACAATAAACTTCTCAGTAACTCAAAACACCACTGCC
>NC_045734.1:23438607-23465703 GCF_008692095.1 Etheostoma spectabile | reverse complement strand
GTATTTACACTGTAACGTTATTTGTATCTAGGCCTGTATTTTGATTATCAATTGAGCATTTATGCCAAACATTTCCTTGTCCCATTTTGAGTTAAGCTGCTTTTCTCTGTCTGTCTAGAACAGCTTTTGGTTTTGGACTGTTGATCGGTAAAAACAAGCAAATTAAAAGACATTACCTTGATGAAATGAATCAATAATAAAAAAATGTTACTGTCTTTTGCCCTATATTCAATGTTTTTGTACGGAAAGTGCCCTTTACTTGACTATATCTAATAAAAGGGTTGTGGGGTTGATGTTGTTGGTGTTTTCCCCTTTCGCCATCTGAAGGAAAGCAAAAGGAAACCTTGACATTTTCTTAAATCGAAGAAAGAAATCACTATTATCGAACGATTTGTTTTACAAAGATTAACTTCTGATTTAGCATTGGCTACAATCAGGCCACGTAAGATTATTGATGAGCGAACCACCAGTGAAGGCATCCGTCGTGGACAGCATTTCCACTCAGAAATGAAATAGCTAACTCAGAAATGAAATAGCTAACGTTAATCAATTGCCGCGAAACTCGGTAACGTTATAGTAACTACGGTGTAGTAGAAACCAAATTAATTTGACAGTTAACGATACTGGTAATCATCGTGGCCCAATATCTCAACGTCACTCAAACCTTCGTACCCAAAAGCTGAGTTGTATAGCTGGTTGGGTTAGCTAGCTAGCTAACGGAATGTAGCTAGCATTAACCCACTTCCTGTCCATTCATATGAATGAAAGCAGAAACGGGCGGCCTACTTTCGAGCAAAAATAAGTCGAATGCTTACCTTGTATGTCAGGTTATCCTCAGGTTTAGACAAGGGTAAAATCAACTGCTGTGTTCAAAATAAATTACAGCATTTGGAGATGAAAGCAGACGGATGTACAGGACAGACGACGGTCGGTACTGGGATCACTCCATCGGCCGGCTCCTGCACTTTACTAGAATGACGTGTTACTCCAAGTACAGGCGTATCCTATTGGCTCTTGCTCTCCATGACGTCACTAGGGCGTGTGCGTGCTCTGCGTACGCACGTAACTATGGGAAATGGAGTGTAGGCTACTCAACAACGACTGAATTTGGTATTTTGTCTATTTTCCCCATAGATATAAAACAATGTAGATAATGTTATATCTATATCTATAATATATATATATATATATACATATATGATTTACCCCATTTGGCTAGTCACGTTGTAGAAGGTATCAAGGACACTAGGCTAATAATAAGCTTCACTGAACCTCACTGAATATTCTTAATTTTACACAGGTCTAAACATATCTATCCATCCATCCATCCATCATCTCATACGCATTGTGATTTGCAGAAATATGCCTTACAGTAGCCTGAATGAACAGTATTTTGTCTACCCAATTCAAAACCACACACCATTCGGTTATAGGCCTAAAGCTTGAGGTAAACTTGATTTATTTGGAGAGGTTGTAGCCTAGTGCTTACTACTGGGCACGGTATAACATACCTTTAAAAATAAGTGCCGCATGGTAGCATATCTACACTGCCATGTGTTTTATAGAGTTTTATATCCCAAGGTCACACAAGCCCCTGTTGCTCCGCAGCTGTCCATGGTGCTGGAGTGAAACTCGCCAACTAGGCCTACTGGTTGCAGTCATGGTGCATTCAAGGCTTGGCTCACATACTGGAACGTTTGATATATGTATGTAATGCATTTAAGACACTTGATTGATACAGTCCGAGTAGCCTATATCAGTGCAAGTAGAAATATATTTGTCTCTGAACTTTCCTTGACTGATGGTGTGACTGAAATGTGATAAACTCAAGTTTCAACATGAAAATATAAACTGTATTCACTTTGAAAGATGATATTTGCAGCAGACATAGTTTACCGTGAAGGGGAATAAGTGGTAGAACAGAATCACACGGTGTTTGTGCTCTATGTGTGTCTTTATGTGTTTCAACGGGAATTGACTGCCCTGCTATGAATGCTTTATGTCTTTTTTTGTAATGAGCACATTGCACCCATTTCCTAGCAATAGTTGCATGGCAATAAAGTATTAGCCTAAATCTTCAATCTTGAAAAAAACTGAAAGCATAAATGAAACTGTAGGCCTATAGGCCTATCTTCCGTTCTAGTTTCAGGTAGACTAACAAGTAAAGAAATCCGAGAGGAAGTGAACTCAGCATTTCACACAGCTTGTTTAGAGTCTGAACATCAAGTGGCGCTGTAACCAAGCTGCATTTTTGGTGGAACATGAGTCCCTGGAGGGAAAGAGCTAGAGAGAAAGAGAGAGAGAGAGAGAGAGAGAGAGAGAGAGAGAGCGCTGTTCCCACTCCTCTGTCTGTGCACATCGGGCTCTCTCCCCTCTCCCTCGCAGTGGGCTGAACCTACAGGCGGCAGGTGTGTGCACCGACTGTCCGCCGAAGCTTTTCTCACTTTGGCCACGTTTGGGACCAAATTTGGATCCTAAACCACTCACACCGTGAGTAGGCTGGCCACAGTACACCCTGGCTGGCTGTGAGGATGTTGCAGTGATAGACAGCACAGCAGAGAAGCTTATCCACGGTATCACACTCAGCCGGCATCGTCAGCTGTTGCGCTAGCAGAGAGTAGAAGAGTCGGGAGCTACAGAAAAAGGCCAAACTATGCGACTGACTTTCTGCCGGTAACCGTTTTCCACCTTTAGTCGACAGGGGAGCGGATGCGAGCAGAGGTTGTCAACGAGCCTCTGACTATTTTCTGCCCTTTGTCGGTGCCGGAGGAGCTGTGCCAATGGAGAAAGCGACTCCGCCGCCCCTGCCTCAGCTCCAGCTGTCGATAGCGAAGACTGAAAGTCCAGCGGAGGACATCTCCGGATTGACTGACGAGGATCTGCTCAAGTGGACCAAGGAGGATCTGGTGCGTCGGCTGAGGCGGTCTGAGGCCGATAAGATGAGCGTGATTCTGGACCACGGCAATCTCATCCGAGAGGTCAATCGCAGCCTCCAGCTGCACTTGAACGAGATCAGGGGGCTGAAGGTGAGGCGGCGCGCATTGGTGAAAGATGAGATCATAGGTTTGGAGCGCACCTGCGAACGCGCATAGCAGGAGGGGTGCTGTTTAGAAAGCGTCTCTGCAAACATGGTGTGAGAATAGATGGTATCATGGAAGTTCATTGTGCCATTGTGTAGGCCTGTATGAGAATCTGATATGGATGCTAGACCCTTTATGCCCATAGCCTTTATGGTCATGCTTAACCTAAGGGAGGCATGTGGTTTTCATTTAGCTTTTGGGAAATTGAGGGTTTTTAAAAAAGAGTGTGTGGGGAGGGAAGGGATCGGCTATTTTTGACCTAAATTAATGACAAAATGTATCCTTACAACTCAGCTTATAAAACACAGAGCAAGTACATGTGCAGTAGCCTACAGGCCAATGAGGTAGAAATTCATCCTCCTAATACTGAAGTGGAGGGCATGCTCCTCTGTTCTTATGCCAATGCTGAAATCTGGCATGCAGATCCACACACACACACACAACTCACTTTCCTAGACAATTCCTGCACATAAAATCTACAGTCTGTGCAGTACTATATGTCTTTAGAAGAAAGTGGCATTTGCTTTGAAAGTACATGCAAGCATTCTTTTCAGTAACCTTTATACTGCCTTCATTTTCTGCACTGCTAATGAGAGGAATATGGCACAGTGTTCACAATGTTTACAGTTAAAGCTGAGACCCAGCCTGAGGTAGCCTTAGATGAAACACATGGGGATCATTTGCCTTTCTTGGAGACCTTGTCACCTCTCCCCACCCTTCCAAGCTGCCTAATTACACAGGAAAGAGCTAGGGGGTAAGAAAGGAACAGAGCAATAGAGGGAGGGGAGAAAAAAAGCTCTTGGGGAGTTAAAGGAGGGATGTTTAAGTAAACATTGCTGAGTGAAAATGTTAGAGGCATGTGATTTCCCTGCTATAAATCTGTCTTCATCTGTGTGTGGCCTCTCCATCTCCTACAGAGCATTCTAATCTACATTATGTACTTCACATTGAATGGCACACAGTGAGTCAGTGCTTTTGTGGGGAAGACAGAGAGGATTAGGATTTCATTTCATTATGATTGCATACAGCGTTATACTGATACCTAAAAGAGCAGAGAAATAGATTGAAATTGGACAATGGTTTGCAGCGATTTAATTCGACTTAAATTAATAGAAAACAAACTATTTTGTTTTGTACCGAATAAAAGCACATTTGTGTCCTTTATGCCATGATCAGTATTGTTCATTTTATGATGCTTCCTAATGCTTTGGCCAGAGTTTAACCCATCACTGGTTTCCTCTTGTTTTTTCCTTCTCTTCCTCTCAGGATATTAACCAGAAGCTGCAGGAAGACAACCGTGAGCTGCGGGACTTGTGCTGCTTCCTGGACGACGACCGCCAGAAAGGCAAGCGTGTATCCAGGGAGTGGCAGCGTTTGGGACGTTACAGTGCCAGCATCATGCGCAAAGAGGTGACCCTCTACCTCCAGAAACTCAAGGAGCTGGAGCTTCGGCAGGAGGAGGTGATCCGGGAGAACCTGGAGCTGAAGGAGCTCTGCCTGCTGCTGGACGAGGAGAAGGGGGTGGTAGGCGGAGGAGGTGGCGGCGGAGGAAGTGTAGGGGGAGGGACTGTAGGGATGGGAGGGTGCCGCAACTCAATAGACAGCCAGAGTAGTTTGCTGCTTGTGCCCGGGCAGGGGCTCCTGATGAGAGACGTGGGGGACGGGAGCAGCACATCCAGCGCAGGGAGCGCAGACAGCTCGGATCACCCTCACCACAAGCAGCTTCATCAGGCTCCAGGGGTGGGTGGGGTTGGAAGTGGTGGGGAAAAAGGGAGCCCTGAGCTTGTGCACAAACCCAGGTGTAGCAGCATCAGTGGAATAGGAGGCGGGAGTGGAGGAGACAGGGAGGTGTCCAGCCCTGAGCACCCTGCTGGGCGCCTCCGGAGTACAAGCCTGGAGTACCCATACACCTTGCCCCAGCTCTGCCGGCCCCGCTGCGGCTCCATATCTGTGCCTGACCACAGTCGAGTTATGAGGGGCCTCAGCCCAGAAAAATACGGTAGGAACGTGGGCCGACGCAGTCCGGAGCAGCACCCCAAGCACCACAGCTCTGATCTCCTCCTGGGCCAGAGGCAGCACTTCCTGGGTCAGGGAGGCAGCGGGGAGCTCTATCAGAGGCACCACAGAAGCAGCATTAGCAGCACAGGCTGCGGGAGCCCTGAGCCCCGGCAGGCACATTTAGGGGCCACTGAGCATCATGAAAAGGGCTGCATGGTCCAGGGGAACAGCCCCGAAACTCATAGGCACCAATTTAGTATGAGCCCTGACCATGTGAAGTTTGGCAGCCCTGTGAGGGATGGGCAGAGAAGGCCGGCTGGCGACGAGCTGTCGCCACACCATCGGAGCATCTACAATGGCATGAACGGTAGGTGTGTGTGTGTGTGTGTGTGTGTGTGTGCGCATGATAAGGTGTCTGTTTGAGTGCTTATGATGGGATCATTCCGTGTTTTGATTTCCTAATTACTTCTACGACGTTCTCATGCACACAGCCCCTTAAATGCAGTAAAGGACATTGTGCAACACATTTTACACTCAAACTTTTACTTAAACTCAAGCCATTTAAACATACACACAAACACACCGACCCACCCATGGAGCCACCCACCCCACTCACTGTCAAAATTAACACAAAAGCTTCTCAAGGTTTTGCTAACTTATTGTTTTCTCTCGGTACAAAGAGGATATGGCAGGGTAGAGACAGTTTCTTTCTCTGTCAAAACTGTATAAAAAATATGATCTGCAATTTCAATGCACTTGTTTGATTTAGAAAACAGATACTTTTCCTCATTTTGACTATTGCAAAATTTTCAGCATTATTGATTTTTCTGGCATCTCGAGAGGAATGTGGGTTGGCTCAATGGATGACAGAGAAAGGAAAGGGTTCCGATTATTTTATTATTTTACATGTTCTGTATCTTAGTTGGGCAGATTCAACTCAAATGAGCCATGCTCAGACATCAGTGTGTGGTGTAGCGTTGCAACACACATGCACCTCTTCAGGTGACGAATTACCCCCAAATCTTTGCTGCAGTCGTGCCTATCTCAGTGAGAGCCAAGGGTGTCAGAGAGAAGCAGGAATATCAAAGTACTAACTTGGCTCCTGTTTAAATATCCCACAGTGGCTGATAATGATTTCTGGAGTCCGGGGGGAAAAAGTGCTGAGTGGCACAGAGCTGGCAGAAGCTAAAGGACAAATTCCTCAAGGTGAAATATTTGCCTGACTTTGCAATACAAGGCTAAAATTACAAGAGAAACAGAAACAGTGTACACAGAGCGGAGTAAATCCAACACTTACAATAAGGATTTCAATTACCTCTCGTGGAGTAATGTCAATGGTTACGTGAGATTAAGTGCTATTGTTACTGATGAATGGTGAGTCATTTATGCCTATTGATTGTTTGGATTGATAGGTTGTGTTATAAAACGACAATTACAAAGCAAAGAAACAATTTACTGTTTTCAGGTTGTGCTGTATTTGCTAACATTAGCATGGCCTTAAAGGAGCACTCAGATTTTACACATGAAGACATTATGCAATACACAGTTGCATAATGTAATTTGTGGCTCTGGAGGAGCTTTGTCAAGTCTGATGCCTTGATGATATCATTGTGATGTCATCAGGGTTATCACAGTTTGTTGGTTTCAGAGACTGAAAAATGTTGTCTCACACTGGAGTTGTGGAGTTAAAAAAACATGGGTATTTTCCAGACATGGATTGTCTAACAAAAAGACAATATCAAGCTGCAATATGGCGATGTAGTGTTTGTGGGACCTGAGCCATAAACTTGACTTGACTAAAAGTCCGAAATCTCAACCTCTGCTGCTTCAATTCTTGTTGTCTTTTGTGAGTCCCTCCAACTTTATTGAATTAAAACATGGTTTTCGGATTGGGCAAGAATTCAACAAAGCCGCTGTAGCCTCAGAAAAAACAGTTTGAAACAGTTTGTAGTAACAAACATGCTTACTTGAGCCATTTCGCAATCTCTACAGATTGCCCCGGATTATTGTAAAGACACACACAGCTTCGTTTTGGATCATCATTCAGTTTTCTATTTTAGCTCTCTGGGCACTCTGCTCTGTTAGAGATTTCAATCTTGATGTAACCTGAAACCCATATGATGTCTGCAAAAGGCCACTGCACATTAATGCCTCGCAAATCCTTAATTGGAAAATGTTTTGAGTGCGCAGGGCACTCACTGGCCCTCGAGTCTGGTAGTTTGCCAACTGTGACATAACTGTTGTGAACTTAGCTCAGAGTAAAATGCATGTACCAAATAGCCTTTAACCAGGTTCATAGAGACTTTATTAAGCCTGGGTGTGAGAGAAGTGGGAGTGTGTGTGTGTGTTGCTATAGAGTCATATTGAGATATCATGATAGTTGTCTGTCAGAATGGCTGGGTATTCTCTGTCACATCACAGTTTTTACAGTAAGATAAAGACATGCAATCAACACTGCCAGAGGCTGAAGGTTTTGATTTTGGGTGCAGATACTGATTTAATTGCGTCAAAATATAATCACCAGGCTGTATTTTGGTGTGAAAATTTGCTGACAGATTAAATGACACAAACACTGAAAAGGAGAAAAAATAATAATAGATAGCCCGTTGTCTAGGAGAAGTAAAGAGAGCAGCTTTGTGGCCGTGTGTGTCATCCACTGACCCATCCTTACTACCATGTCCTTTTTTGGACGAAGAGGGAATTTAATTCCTGTGACTATGTAGTACACTCCACTCGCTTGGATTATCCTCTAAGCCCTTTGCACACTATTATTTCATTTTTTTTTATGTACTTATGTGTGTGATTTGGGTGGATGTGCCACGCTGTCTCATCCAGGGTCACTGTTGCAGTGCTTTATTTAGACAAATGAAAGTCTCATGTTCACGTGTGACTCGACAGCACTGTAGCTCAGGCCATTTAAATTCCTGACAAAAATCCAAATGAAAGCAAAACATCACTCTGACCTCTGTAGCCTTTTAATGCAAACTGCTGTTGCATCTTTAGGGAAGCTTATCACACATATTTTGTTATGTTTACAGCCGGGAGAAGGGTATGACCCTCCAAAATGACTAGAAACGTTAATAGTTATGCTTTGTAAAATGACAGAGATGCCCTCTCATCTAAACAATACATGATCCAGAAAATAATGCTGTGTACCTAAAAAGGCATTTAGAGAATTCCCTACAAAGGGCATATTTAAGAGATAAAATAACTGCATGTAACTTTGGAGTTTTAAAACTTCACTAATAGCAATTTAAAATGATGGGCTTGTAATGCCTGGTAGGACTGTATGTGATATTGGGCAGTAGTAGTAAACAATGAAACCTTCAGTTCAGTTGTGACCCAGTTCAAATATGTGCGGCATCTTCCCATGTGATAGACTCCCTCTTAGTGAAAGATAATCAGCCATAAACACTGTAGTCTCTTGACCCAGACTGTACGCTAAGCCAATTGGATCTCTTTTTCAAAAAGAGGGGAGACTTAATCATGTTTTCTGCTTTAGCAATCACAAGTTCTGCTTATTAGCCAGGGTTGCAGGCATTCTGATCAAAATTGGACCACTCCCGACCTCCATCGCGGATTTAATGATATCTGCTTTCATGAAAGTGAACTTACAAAACGGGATTTTAACCGTCTTATTTATGCGTTTAAGAGCACTGGAAAGTGTGTATTTGTTTCTGGTCCACTTCTGTCTGTTGGTTGCTGAGCAGAACGTTTTAGCCGACTCCTCAGCCTTAGCACTTGGCTTCAGTCTGCCTGCAGGCTCCACAACATAGATTTTATTGACAATTTTAATTAATTGTTTTTGGAACGCAGTTCTCTTTTTAGCAGGTATGAAATTCACCCCAGTAAACAGGGCAGCCAAATGCTCTGCATCTTCAGCACAGGCTCCAGACTCAGACATGTAACTGTTTAAATCTTGTGCACATGCCCCAGTCACACCCCTCTTCCTCTACAGCAGTAGAAGCATATGTTACCCTTGAGAGCTCCCCCTGCAGGCCCCCCTTGTCAGTCACTACCTACTCTCCCTTGTCACCTTCTCTAAACACCCACCTCATGAGCTGCTCTGATCATCACACAGCTCATCTAATGTCAGAACATTACTCACTTAAGAACAAACCCACATAGTCAGTGAATTGCTCCTCAGTCCAATTGGGCAATTAATTTATACCCCCACCTCCATTATCATTCCCACAAGAATTACAAAAATCCGAGGACATCATCACTCCACTGGCCGCAGAAGACAAGGAGTCAACTATTGTAATCTCCGTGGCCATGACTTTTCAAATGATCGAAAAGGATTAGCACGGAAACTTGGCTCCATGTTGGTGATCTAAGCCCTGTCACTGATTTCTCTCCTGGTGAGTGTAACTTTTTTAGTTCTCCCAGATCTACTGGCAGGGGTGGAGGTTTAGCAAGTATCATCAAACATCGCTGTAAATGCTGTAAATTCACAGTTGATAAGTTATACTAGTTTGGAGGTGCAACCATTTAAGGTTGATTTGTCTTGCCCACCAATTTGTGCACTGGTGTGTATTGACCCCCAAAGTACAGTAAGGGTTTCATCAGTCCATTTTTTGAGTTTCTATTCTTGATTGTGCTCAACTCGGATAAGATTTTATTCCTTGGTGATTTTAATATTCATGTCTGGTGAGCCTTTAGTTCAGTTTCTACAACTTGTGGACTCAATCTGACTCAGTCTGTAACTGGTCCCACACACAAACATGTTTATACACTGGATCTTGTTTTATGATTAGGTTTTCCTGTGTTAAATATTGGACTGGATGTTGCTAGTCTATCCCACCATTAACCTGTGATTTATAATTTATAACTTTATAATCCATTACCTAAACCTTACTTGCTAGATTGCTACATCCGAGCACTGAACCTGTCCACTACTAGGCAATTTTCTGAGGCTTTCATAGCTTGTCCTTTGCTAGGCCTACAGAGATAACCTCTGCCTCTCTGTCTACAGATGAGCTAGTTACTTTTTAATACCGCTGTCACAGATGTTCTTGATATTGTTTTAAACTGAAATGACCCAAAGTCAAAGCCCAACGTTGGCTCAACAGTGATACTCGTGCCCTTAGACAAAAGTGTAGAAAAGCAAAGAGGAAATGGAAAAAAGGTTATCTGCGTGTGTCCTATGAGCACAGTGTCCTATGAGATATTGTGAGATCACCTACGCATTGTCAAAGCATCTAAAGCAAACCATTTTTTCTGATATCATAGCTAAAAGTGCACATAGCCCTAACATTTTGTGAACATTTGTTGCAATAAATACTGCACTAAATCATGTTATTGCACTCCCTGATGCTACATTTAAAATCACAAAAGAATATTTGAGTTTTTTCATCTACAAGGTTGACACCATCAGATCTTGTATTTCACCTATTGATGACCCCTCTAAATCAGTCCTATGCCCTGCTTCTCTGAATTGTTTTGTTCCTGTGGCCCTGACAGCATTGATGGATATTGTACCACACACGAAACCTATATTCATCTTCAGATATTGTCCCCTCTCGTCTTTTAACAGAGGTATTTGATACCATTGGACCCAGCCTTTGTAATAAATAGCTCTGTTATGAAAGGCACAGTCCCATCTAGCTTTACTCACGCTGTGGTTCATCCTCTAATTAAAACAACCAACCATTACCTACTATTTGTCACAGCTTTAGGCCTATTTCTAAATTATTGTTTGCGTTAAAGAGTTTGTAGAAGGTTGTTCTCGCTCAGCTCTCTTCAGTTTTAGATCACTTTTTTCCATTTATTTCAGAGTGACAATGGATAGACAAGAAAGGAGGGAGAGAGATGGTGGAATGAGGGATGACACGCAGCAAACGTTAGATTCAATCCCGGGCCGCTGCAAAGCCTTCAGCCTACGTAGGGTACACACTTTTACTGGGTGAGCTAGAGGTTGCCCTAGCTGTCTTCATTTTTAAGTGAAAATAATTTCTTGGACAATTTTCAGTTTGGTTTCACCAGAGTACATCATAGCACAGAAACAGCACTTCTTAGTGCTAAATGATTTGTTGCTGTTTGTGACGGAGGGAATTGGGCTATTTGACTCTTGCTGAACCTTAGTGCTGCATTTGACACTGTTGATCATGACATCTTGTTGGATCACCTTTAGCATAGGGTAGGAATCCAGGCTTTTTCTCTACAGTGGTTCAAGTCTTATTTAAAAAATACAACACTTTCTGTTGAGATTGGAAATATCTCCTCTTCGATTACTTACGGTATACCTCAAAGTTTGATTCTAGGGCCAATTCTATTCTGTTTGTACATTGGTCTCCATTCTTCACGAACATAACATATCTTAGAACTGTTATGCTGATGACACACAGCTGTACCTGCCTCTAAAAATAGGGGATACCAAGTCTTTAAATTCCAATTTTCTTTGCCTGAAAGACATTAAGTGCTGGATGACTAACATAATTCTCCAACTTAATGAGAGTAAGACGGATGTCATGTGGTTTGGCCCCCCAAATTCAGTTGATGAACTTTTGAAAGATTTGGAGACTTTAGCCTCAAGTGTGCGCCCTTTTGCCAGAAATCTAGGTTTCATCTTTGACCCAGCATTAAAATTTGATAAACAAATTAGTCCTGTCGTCCTGAATGTATTTTTTTTTCATCTCAGGACTATTGCTAAATTAAAATCCTTCCTCTGTCGTAAGGACTTTGAGACTGTTATTCATGCTCTTATTTTGTCTTGTATTGACTGCTGAAATTTCTTGTATTCTGGGATTTGCCTACCACCTTTATCACGCCTGCATCTTGTCCAGAATGCGTCTGCTAGATTGTTGACTGGTAAAAGAAGGAGGGATCATATCTCCCTGATAGTGGCTTCTCTTCACTGGTTACTGGTCAGATATAGACTCAAATGTAAGGTAATGTTACTTGGTTTTAAGGCATTACATGGATTGCCCTTTATATATTGCTGATTTCTTTACCCTACATCACTCCTCCAGTAACCTAAGATCATCTTATCAGTCCTTTTGGCTATTCCACAGTCTCGGATGAAAATGAAGGGTGATCGTGCCTTCTCCGTTGTGACTCTGGAACAAACTTCCTATTTATATAAAGTCCTCCTTTACTGCTGAGATCTTTAAGGCTCGTATTAAAACACATTTTTATTCTTTGGCGTATGATTTAGTTTAAAGACATTTGTATAGAAGTGTGTTTGTATGATGTTCATTGTGTCTAATATTTTTATCGTCTTCCTTTGTTTTTATAACGTAACTTTGCACAGCACTTTGTTCAACCTAGGATGGTTTTAAATGTGCTCTATAAATACATTGAGTTGACTTGACTTGATAATTAGCTGAAGCTGCTCAGATGATTGGAAGGAGACAAAAAAGTATGTGGGAGAACATCTGCCTTTGAGATGCCAATGAATGCCAAACACACACGCACGCACGCTCGCACGCACGCTCACACGCACGCACACACGCACGCACGCACTCTACATGCTTAGTGATTTTTAAAACTATGGGCACAGATCCCAAAAAAGCGGACACCTCATATTTAATAAGTACGTCATTTACAAGACACTACAAACATAACAATTAAGAACAATAACATAATGAGAGCGAAATAAGAAATGCATTACACCTTCATGCATTCAAACAAAGTCAAACAATGTCCAAGTAAATATTAAAGAATCCTTAGAAATTACAGCTCTAAAACATAATATAGGTAGAGGCTGTGCCTTTAACACATCAAATATAATGTGTCCTCCCACACGGCATTTAACACAAACTGAACTACAGTAGGTTTAGTGAACAGCCAACTAAACAAATATATTTATCCAGATTCTGAATCTTTGAAAGAATTGTCTGGTGAACTTTTGCATATCCATGTCATGCTCCACGTGGTGTATTCTGATTTAATAAAAACGGACAAACACTGGCAGCATAATTCTCAATTCTAGGGCATTGTATGCTATTTTATCTGATCGAATTAGCAAAGATCATCCCACTGTCTCATTAATTCTCCTTCTAATAATCTATAATTGTAGCATCAGCTTAGACTACTCAGCTCCTCTGGCTGTTGTTAAGAAGTGCTGCTGCATGTCAGTGCAACAGGAAATCATCACTGAAGCTTTGGGCCTGAGATAATGTTCTCCCTCTCCACTGTCACTGCGAAAGCCAGGCTATCGCTCCCTCTCCCTCCTCTAGCTTGTCTTTCTTCCTCCTTCCATCCTAATTGGCTGCCAGTGTGAACAGCCAGCTGTCGGACAGAGAGAAAACTCTGATTACAAAGCCCTCCTTCTGGAGGCGGAGGACGTCCTGTTTGCCAGGCTGAGCTGAGGAAAATCAGGTTGAGGAAGTATTTGAGTGGATTACTGGCTGTCTTCTTCCCTTCCTTTTCTGTCTCTTTCTGTCTTCCTCTCTGCAACACATCTCCTCTTCCTCTGACTCCACTCTGTCGTCTTCGTCCTCGCTCGTCTGGCGATTGATGGAAAGCAAGCATCCCCTTGACAAATTGTGAAGTATGAAAGCCTAAGTGGCATGAAGAAACTCAAATGTTTGTCACAGCTGCTTGGCATGAAAGGATTTAGGGGAGCATTAGGCTGCTGTAATTCAAATAGATTAGTATTATTACCAAATAACCTCATATGTACTGCCTACCATCCCAGCTTTCCACTTTCTTATTTCAACTTAAGTGGCATGATGTTGTAGATCGACTTGTTCACACACATAATCCCGTGTTTCTATCGCCAAAATCTATTTCAAAAGTTCCGTATTTTTCTGCAAATTAATGTAGTATTGTTCATTTTAGAGTTAGTTTTAGCTGAGGCCGTCAGAGATGTTTGTTTCTTAAGGTGGATATCTTTATCACAACCCCGCAAAAGGGAAATGCTACTTTTAATTGCTATCACGAATTTGTAATCACACCTGAGACCAATTATCCCAAACACCCTTGCCTATAGGCCATCAGTGTAGCCATTAACCAAGGAGTGCATGATTAGGCACTTTGTTTATCTACCTCCAGTGCATATCATTGTCATTTTTAATCAAGCCTCCCTAAGCTTTGTCTCTTGAAAGCTTGCTTCTCCCGGATGGAGCAAAAAGCCATTCATCTCCTGTTTTCCGTGGGATTCTCAAACAAAGCATGCTACTTTTTTGGTACTTTACTCGTAATTCCAGCCAAATACTAATCATAACTGTAATGTCAATGTGAAATGGAGTGTGAAATGTCTACAACAAGAGAACAAAAATTAAGGTTGGCAAGCTAAATTATAAATTAGGGGGAGGCCTACTGCATGTGCAGCATTCTGACATTTTTTTGTATTTAAATGTTGACTGGAAATTCTACAGTCAAATTTGTTACAGTGTAACATTTAAATACCTAAATACCTGGCAAAAAAGTTGCCAATAAAGTCTTGTAAAAGTGCTGTTAATTAATGTAAAAAAATTACAGTAGTACAGGGTAACTTTTACAGAAAAAAAACAAAAAGTAATCTAGTTTACAACATTTACTTGTATTATTTTTAAATTATATATGTTACCTGGCAACTCAAGTTGCCAGTAAATAGCTGTTAATACTTACTTACATACTTACATACTAGAACATGTTTTGAATGAGACCAAACATACTGTTAATCTAAAATGCATGTACCCTGCATTAGATTCTCTTCACCTGTTAATTAAAACCAGAGATTGTTCTTTAAAAAAGGTTTAAAAAAACAACAGATTAATCAATCAGTATTGATGAAAATGTCAAGCAGTTGGCTGTTGTAGGATGCACAAAGACCCACCAGCAGCTTCAAAGCTAAATAGCGGTGTGACTTATGATGGAGGCTGCTTGTCTGTGGCTCCAGCCCAAACTCCAAAAGGATGTGACAAATGTTCCACAGTAGCCCCAGTCATCTGGTAGACACGCAAACCCAGTAGAATGGAGAGCAGTCTTTGTCCTCTTATGCCGAGCCGATGGGGAACGGCCCACTGAGCCAAGAGGAAATTAGCTTGCTAGGCCAGGTAATTAACTGGAAGTTGAGTAGCTGCCATGTAGGAGGGCAGCACTGGGCCTGAGGGAAACTCTGTCAGTCCCAAAGTCACCAGCAGTAACCACTTTTAGATTTACGTCAGCTGTAGCTGTGTGTCGTGCTGAGAGCCGGCAGTGAAGGCATCAGGTGGGAGTGAAGGAGGGGAATGGAGCTGGACAGATGAGTGCATCAGGTACACACACAGCGTGAGGCCGTATGCTTAGCAGCTTTTAGACGTCTTACTTTGGGACTAGGAAGCTCTGATGTTCATGTTTTTTTAGTCATAGGGCCTACTGACTTGCATGAATGTCAGCTTGTAAAGGAACATCAACAGAATAATAAGAGGTATTACTTTAAGTATCTTCAGGTTTAGTCACCTTTTTACGCCTCAAACTCTAGTAACTTTTAGTCTAGTAACAGCAGTCCACAGTGACAATTTTGGGATTATGGTAAAATGCTAAATCATAGCAGCACAGGTCGAGCTCAGTCAAGAGTAAAATGGATTTAGTGAATGCATTTACTTCCGTATTAAGAGTGCAAAAAATGATAATGTCCAATTCCCAAAGAAAATCAGTAAAACATCTGTTTAATAAAACTCCCGGACTGTAAATGAGCCAATTTTGTGATACTTAGGAGATGATTATTCCCCAGCAACAAAGACAACAGACCAGCATTTTCACTCTATTGCTTCACTTTTCATCCATGCAAAGCACAAACATTTACATACAGCATATGAGAAAATACGAATTAAATGGAGCATCCTATCTTAAAATCTTAAAATTTGATGCTTGCCATTTGTTTAACATTACAAAATAAGAATTCTAACAAAAGATAAGAACAATTACAAGGGGATTCACTGTTGGAAAGGCGAGACATCCCTTGTGGTCATGAGGTCATTAACAAAGGCTTCGACAGCAAAGTACTTTTTAAAATCCCTCACTGATGTAGTTTGGGAGAGAACTGAGAGCACTTTTCTTACTTCATATAATAACTGTTTAACTCACCACTGCCATTGCTCCCAGTGGCATACTAGGACTGGTGCCAGATACAACGCAAGAATTGGTTTGTCAAGTTGGAATAAAGCCATTACAAATATTTATGTAGGTCTGATTGACAAAAAGCCATTATTATAACAGATCAATAAATAATAATGATAGTTCATTACATCTATATGGCGCTTCATCATAGAAACACAAAGCGCTTGGGGTGGGGGATGTACTGGTACTCTCTACCACCACCAATGTGTTGCACCCACCCGGGTGATGCACGGCTGCCTTACGACGCCAGGCGCTCACCACACATCAGCTCAGTAGAGAGGGAATGGAACATGTTATTAGTGGTGAGGGAAACCAGAGCACCCGGAGACAACCCACACAGACACGGGGAGAACATGCAAACTCCACACAGAAAGGCCCCGGACGACCAGGGATTGAACTGGGTAACTTCTTGCTTGCCACAGTGCAAACCATTTGGCTACCGTGCTACTACCGATGTAGCCCAATGATGAGCAGCAATGTTACGTATTCCATGTCTGAAAAGAACGTTTAAGTTAGCCAACATAAGCCACCAGAAGCTGCTGGTCATACCAGACCAGTGCATTTAATTGGACAATGGTGCAATCCGACTTTTAATCTGTAAGAGAAAGAATGTATAATTTCTTCTTTAAAAAGTTACATTATCTTGATTCAATGCTCTTTGGCTGTGGCACCCGTCTGATCAAGCAGCGGTGATGAGCTACTCTACTACTGCCATCAGTGTGATGGTTTTTACAGCGTCGCCATCTGTTAGAACAGGGATAGAAAGTGAGATAACATAATGGGAACATAACATGTCAAACCGCTGCAGCTGACAACATTATTATCCTTCCCTTTCTCAACACCCAGGATGTAGTTATCCATTTCCTGGGGCATATATCTCCTGCCCATATTGTGCATTATGTGCATTGGATGTAATGTTTTCCTGATGAGAATGACAGTGAGACATGTGTGCAACTCCCATTATCTCGGACGGATGGGTTGATCCAACCAACATGAAATGATTGGCACCACTCTCATTACATCTATATCATTATCTCATACTCGTTCTCTTTCAGAGAGTCTGTGAGATTTCCTCTCAGAGATATTGAAATCAATTTCATTACCCCCCACTGGCCAGACTGACTGGCTCATTTCCTTTACTGTTACAGCAAAAAGGTGCATTTAATTACCTCTTTCATCTGGCTTTGTAAGAGCTTTAGCTGCAGGTAAAACATGGAATTGAAGGAATTCTTGGCTTGCTCCAACTGCAGTATGGTCATTTTCTCTGCAGGTATGCTACTTTTTGTAATAGTTTTTCTAAATGTAGGCTGATGGATTTACAGATTATTTTCTATGAAACTTTGTGTTGGCATCCTTTAATATTCTACTTTTAATCATGAGTTGCAGCCTATGCATTTCTGTGTTTTTAATGTGACAAGAGCAGCGTTATTTTAAGAGCAGAGAATGTAAATTCTTGTCCACACCTATCCCTTAATGTCAGCTCATCCTCCAGGCTTTACATCACAAAACTTTCCTTAAATTCTATATTTCATTGCATTGTTCTGAAGTGAACTTTTTTTTGTATCTGATGCAACGCATTGCATTATTTCTATCTTAATACAAAAGGATTTTTAAACAAGACACAACTACAGAAGGATTAGTTGTTTTCATCAGGGAGGGGAGAGCTAAAACAGTCTCAGAGAGTGTAAACAAGTTTCCGCCTCAGGACATGGGTCATCAAGGTCCAAAGGCTTGTGGGAATGGAGAAGACAGAAGCCATTAAATAAAGATCCTTGGTGCTACAGAAAGCAGCAAAGAATTGTGGGATGCTTGAAATCTAACATCATTCAGAGCTGGTGAAATTACCAATACTGTGTCTTATGCCCTTCCATCTGAGCCACACACACACACACACACACACACACACACACACACACACACACACACACACACACACACACAATATACCCGGCCTGTTATATTATTAAATAGCACTGAGGAGTGATGGGCGGTGACATGTTAAAATAGGACAACAGCAGTTTATTTTGCAACTGTTTGCTTAAATATTTAATTTACCTTTGAGAGTCATGCCAAAATGCCATACCATTGCGACTGACAACACAGGCCTTTGTAGAACGTGGAGGGATGATGTGGGGGGCTTGGACATGGAGGACAAAAGTAAGAAAAGAAGCGTTAAGGGTTGATGGATTGACAGCACTTGCTTCTATAAATCTTTCTGATCTTATTTTGTTTTTTTCTTGCTCTGTTGATCTCTTTTGTTTAGATATGATTGTACAGCAGTGGTTGATTTCAGAACAAAGATTTGGTACCCAAACAGAACAGGAAATGTCTTGGTAATATTCAAAAAGTGACATCTACTTCATGCATGACTTTGCATGTGGTTGCCATGAGTATGCTCACTCTTTTGATGTAGATGTGTGTACATCTCTGTCTGCCCCTGAGATCACCAAGGCAAAATAACCACGTGCACGCACCCACGCACAAATACTGTCCTTGTAGCCTTCATCAGCCAACAAGGCTCACATTATCCACATCTACTCTAGTGAGACCTACCTGCTGCCATCACTCACTTCATTACAGTTCTTACACAGTAGTCAGATGACATTTACCATTAATTATAACAGCAGGACCATTTTTTTCTGTCTTATGTCATTATTGTTATACTTTGCATAGCCTAACGTGACAAGAAATGTAAGCTAAAAATAATAAATAATACAGCCTAAAATACATTTGAAAAGAATATAGAAGAGCAATAAAGATCTTTTCAACCATAACACAAATCTGAAAAAACAAATTTTTCCCCTAAGAGCAGCGAGTGATTTAGGAGTGCACTTGTAAGGACGCCAAATAAGCAAAAAGACAATTTACCAAGTAGAGCAGACCAAGTGGCAACCTTGTGGCCTGAAGAGTGAATCCAACATGGAAGTTCCTGGGCATTGGGTAGCTCACCGGGTGAGCCAACAAAGGATTACAAAAATAAAAATTGTGGAAGTTCCTTAAACTTTTATAATTTCTAATGGCCACCAGGGGGCGACTCTACTGGAGAAAATGACCCTACTTCTCAAAGGATTTGTTTGTGTTTAGGGTCTTAATCGCTAGTTTAAAGTATTTTTCAATATAGCATGATGATTATTTTGTAAATGATGGTCCCATTAAGAGAGTAAAGGAAATGATGTGTGTGGCTACCTTGGGATTAACAAGTGTTCTCAGGTTCTCAGTCAGATCCACCCAACTTTAGCCTCTTGTCCAAATATGGTCACTTCTGGTTCCAAAACACCAAGATGGTGATGTCCAAAATGCCCAACTTGAGGCTTCAAAACAGAAAGTCCACACACCAATGGATGACGTCATGATGGCTACGTCCACTTCATTTATACAATCTATGGTAAACACAGTAGTCCAGCTGTTTCTTATAAGGAATGTTTCCACATTTTAAGAAATGTATTTATTTATGTTTTTGAGTTAGAGAGCCATCGGCTGAACATACAAACTTGTAACCACAAATTGTCATCTTGACATTTCGGGTTGTGTTCAGACTAAACATAAAATGTGTTTTTAAGTGAGATTTAGAGGTTTTATTTGGCCGGCTAGCTGTTTCCCTCTGCTTTAATTTTTTATGCTAAGCTAAGTAAATGGCCTTCCAGCTCCAGCTCCATACCTAACACAAGACAAGAAAGCGAATGAGTATATATCCCAAAATGTGAAACCATTCCTTTCATATACTTATATATACATATATTGCCCCTTTTATTCATTTGGTGTTCTTCATTGATACAATGCATGATTCCCTGCCATTTGAAACCTCTATGCAACATTGTAACATTTCTTTTCTTTCCTGTAACAACTGTGAATAGTGTAATGATTTTAAGCATGGCATATTATATTACATATAAGGTCTGGAGAAAATGTATTTCAGAAAGAGAACTTTGGACGTCTTGAGGCAGTCATTTTGTTGTTTGAAAAGGCCAGCCTTAGTAAATTACACCTTGATATCATTATCTCTTTACACAAATGAGTTTACCCTTAGTTGACGCTGTCATTTTTATTGATTTGAATATCTTATTCAGGCAAGCCACCAGGGTCTCTCTAACACTGACTGACAGCTAATGCGTCCACGACTGTCAAGCAGCACAGCCAATCAGTGTATCGGTGCTACAATCTAGTGCAGCAGAAACAACCAAAACTCTGAAATTCCCCAAACCTGAAGGTGGTATTGACTTAAAGTCTGGCCTCCCAAGACTGGGGCCTTTCTGTGAAACTGACCAAACACTGACTTGAATTTATAAGTATCATGCTTTTTCCACTTTAAGTTGTGTATGTGTTCTGGCCACTCATAATCTCTGTGTTTTGCATTCAGAGCTTAGTCTCATGCTCCAGTGTTTGACATATCAGCACTGACGGAAGCCGCCCAAGGGACGTCAAGACAAGTAGCTCTCCTTGCCAGGCAGCCTCGCTGACTGACTGACTGTCTCCCTGATTGTCTGACTGATTGCTAGCTAAACAGAAGGTCACTGATCTACTATGCATCTCCACAGGCTTTCCTGCACAGCCAGCCTGAAAAATTTATGTGGCAGATTTTTTAGAGATCTGAGGGAATGGCCATGTGAAATTACCTTGCATTGATCCTGTTAGTTGAGTTAAGAAGAGGGAAGGGGTGACAGATCAAAAGAGGATTCATAGTAGATCGGTTGGAAGCGCAGCCGTGAGGAGAGCATGCAGGTTTTTGTGTTTTCTCAGTTGGATTCAAACATCAATAACAATAATAACAATGATTACTGATTTTGACAAATTACACAGATACACCATTAATTCAGATCTTCTTTCAAAGCTGCTTTGGATCCCAGCCTCCTTTGAAATATTTTTTTTCAGACTTATTTCACTCGTTATATGAAACGAAAGATGATCTGATTAAATAAAAAAATAAAAAAATGTCTAATATGAACTAAGATTATGAGTCATATAAAGTTTCTTATTGGTGTCTGGCTGCAGAAGAAAAAGTGTTCCCCATCCGGAACAGTGATTTATATAGTGTGGGAGCAGCTTCTCCCCAGCCAATCTCATAGATCTCTTTGTGGGGAAATTTAGAGCCTTTCACTGGAGCTCTGGTGAACAGAGGTGGAATTTAAGGGAGCTTAGGCCCCACATTATTCTTGAGTAATCACATTATCTATATACGTATTCTTGCTCTGACCCACACAGAACCTTCTTCCCTCTACACATTTCTCACATCCCGTTAAATCCAATTTTGGGTTTAACGCCCTGCCCATAACTAAATCAACAAACCATCGTCCAAGTATACTGTATGTTTTCTCACTGTATAACTCTCTTTGAAGAGGTCACAAGGCAAGTTTCGTTAGACATTGATCAAGTTCACTTCAAATGGATTTTCTTGGATTTTGGCACATGCTTGCTGTGTGTTAACAGGACTGCTCCAGTTTGACAAACAGCAGTTTGTAATCTTGTGACCTGTGCGGTGTTTGTGTGTGTATGGTGTGTGTATGTGTGTTTATGTGTGTGACTGCAGACCTTGAGACAGCAAATCCATTTAAGCTAATTGTTCTGGTACTTAAGCGGGTGAGTCCTAAGATCCAGAACTGATTTAGTTTGGTATGTTGAACAAGTAACTGTATTGTTTCCACCAGCTCTGGTTGTTGCTTTAACTGTATGTTACTTGTTCTCTTTGTACTCTAAATCCTAACTGTACTGCAAGCAAACTGTGGGCATCGTGGGTTTATCTCCTGTAATGTACGGAACGACCAAACTGACACCAAAAATAATGCAAAAATATCAAGCCCGTTTGAAACTGATCTAGACGTCCCAGACAAGGTAATAAGCTTGAGAACAGAGGGGCGCCAACCTTCATATGGCAGTGTGATGACAAGGCCTTGCAGACATGTGTTTATTATGAAAATTAATCCGGGAAAGCATCTGTAACTAATCACAAAGTATAGTGGGCCTAATTCTGCACCAATATAACTAACAGAAAATCATGTTTCAGAACTCCAAACAATTCAAATACATATTCAAAATGTCATTGCTCATATCAATCTGAACATGTTCAAACAAAGTCCTGCTTTCAAATGTACAGTTTAAATAGAATAGCTAAACTTCCTTTAGACTTTCTTTGTTTGTTTATGTTGACGGACCACTGCAACCGGCACTGGTCAGGTGACCAATGGAGAAGCCAACAGCTACTTCTTGAGTGGCCTTGCTAGCATGTCTACTAGTACAGTAAAATAACATGATAAGAAGATAACATAGAAAAGTATTTAAAAAAATCTATACAGCAAAAGGACAAATGCAGCAAACTTCATCCTGCTAAAACAGCCTGATCTCATAGGAACATGTAAAATGACCACAACCTTGTAACACCGTATTATTATATGGTGGTGGCACGTAGGCTAATGTGTTCAAAATGTTGTGGCCGTAGTTTGGGTCGGGCAAATAGTTTTTACACATTATTATGAGGCCATTTTACATATTTCTGTAAGATCAAGTTGTGCTAAAATGTGTTAAAATTAACACATATAATACATAGTCAAACCCACAGTCACTGTGATCTTTTAGGTAATATTGTAGGCTACTGGTAGCCAAGAAAACATACTCGTTGATTGGCTTGCTATAGCAGTTGTGCTAGCTAACCATGGGCATCAGTTTGGTTTGAAATGTGCTGGGGACAGAGACGCATTGGGAAGTGCATTTTTAGAAGTGCATTTTTAGAAGTGCATTTTTAGAAGTGCTGGGTACAATGACACGTTCATTTATTTCTCTTTTGACCAGGTTATGTTTTGAAAGACGCTATCCTGTAGATTACTAATGTAAATGAATAAAAATGTATACCCAAAAATGATGATGTCCAACACATTATATGAAGAAGAAAGCCTTATGCTTTCAACAAACAAAAAAATTGTTGCAGTGTTGTGAACAGAGAAGCATGTAGCCAGCGCAGCAGCAGAGCGTCTGTGTCTTGTGTGTGTTTTGAAAAAAAGTGGTGGGTACAAAATGACTCATGACAAAATTTGATAGGTACGCTTACCCACCGTTCTCCCCGAAAGCGACGCCTATGCACTGGACCCTCACGTTGCAGGATGTAACGGCCTGTCGAAGGTCTCCAGTTTGTGTTAATGTGTTAGATTCGTAGTTGTGCGTTAGCTACGAAGGATATGCACACATAGGCGCTGTGATATAACTGTGATATAAAATATAACTGATACCACGTGGCGACTATAAGAACGCTTACAAGACAACATTAAGAAAGTCTTCTCCTTTGCGGTAACATACATCAAGCAAAGCTTTTTCGACTAATATTATGCTTACTGCGAACATCGCTCTCTATCACTGTAAATGAAAGTATCAAGCATGTTTGCAAATTAATCTGGATGTTCCCGACAGGCTCTGAGCTGAGAAACAGAGGGGACGTCATCCATGTGTTTGTTACAGAAATTAATCTGAAACACATCTGGAACTAATTACATTGCACAGTGAGCATAATATTAATTCTGTACTAATATGACTAGCATAAATTTCGAGCTTATTTGTAGAAATAGTCTCAGCATATTAATGAGTGATTTTTTGTTTCGAGCATCAATTCAAAACCACACTCAGAAACTTCTGGGATTTCCTTGCTAGACCACAATTTGTTTGTATCGATCCATCAGAGCATGTTCAGACAAAGTCCTGCTTTTAAATGTGCCTTCTAAACAGCTACAGTATCAGCTATACTTCCTTTGTACTTTCTGTTTCTCTGTTTGTGTTCGAGTGTGAGGAGGAAATGAGATGTGATCGTGTATTAAGTGCTCTCTAACTGGTCTATGAGCTCTGCTTTAGCAGTGAAATCAATTCCATTCCACACACCCTGACCTCCAAATGAAAATATCCTCCAGCCTACCTCTGCATCCCCCAACTCTTTAGTAGTCTTCATATCTCTTTGTGCCGTCAGTTTCCTCATCCCCCCTCCCCCAACCAAGATAAACAGAGTGAGAGAAGGGGCATGGAACTCAATGAAGGTGGCTACTGGTATTTTTTGCAGAACTCGGCGGTCACAAGAGTGTTATGAATCTTTAATGGGAGACGTTAGCAGACCAAGGAGAGGAAATGTGCTGAAAACATGATTATGGGCTCATGGGGAGAAAACCGCTGGTGAAGAGAGAAAGAGAAAAGAGAGATACAAAGTAGGGAAGCAAGAATAAAAGAATTGTTTTGAAGGACAAAAGAGTTACAGAGTGATACAATTTTTTTTTGGACCGCTTAAAGCAAAGGCATTTTTCCACTGCTTAACCGAACCAAGTTTTGACCAGAAGTGCCTACAGAGCCAGAGTGTATGCGGTCAAATGGTGTGTGTCCTGTATGTTAATACAGTTTTAGATTAACGCCATTTTGTTTGACAACAACATTTTTCTTGGCAAGCAGAAAGAAAGCAGCACAGGAGGTTTTGGTCAAGGATGTTGAGATAGAGTCAAGAGTCTGCCTTGTGTTAAAGGACAGTAATGTTGAGTGCAAGAGTGTGATGTCTTACACTTGTCAGTGTCAGAGGGCACAGCTGAACTTGTAGTAAACAAAGTAATCTGTCACTCCTTAAGCAAAATAAATCCTTGTTTCTATCTCTCACTGTCTGCCCCTTAAATCTCCAGCTATTGTTCCAAGTTATCTTCTAATCTTTAATTCGATACACTTTGAGATTAAGGTCTAGATAAAGCACTCTGCCTGTAGTTGTGTTATACTGTAGTAGTACATGTGTGCACATCATAATTCACATTTTGTGCAAAGGTTGTCACCACTCTGCTCGCTGTCACTTGCACCATTGCAGCAGAGATTAAAACAGATGGGGGGGGGTTAAATGCTGCTCTATCCAACATAATATAACATGGTGGCCGTGGTCCTTTAGAGTTTACTATGTCTAGAAGAAAAAGGAAACGGTTTGTATTTTATTGTGTATGTACCATACTGGATAAAAAGTAAGAAATACACTTATTTGCTTTCTTGCCAAGAATAACGAAGAATATTGATACCTCTTTGTGGCAATTAGCAATTAGCCTAGCTTAGCATAATAACTGAAAACAAGGGAAAACAGCTAGGCTTGCTCATTCCAAAGTAAATAAATCTGCCAGCTGGCACCTATAAAGCTCATTCATTACTGTAACACCTTGAACCTCTTTTGATCAATCTGTTCACAAACAAAATTGTTAAAACAGTGTTATGGGGTTTTGTTGAATCATAGGCTTTTGCTAATTATTGGTGAATAATAGCTGGTAGCAGTGACTTAAATAAATCTTTATTAGGGGTTGCCAGGCAAGCTGCACAGAAGTGCTGGGCGAAGGATAAACCATTGTTTGCCAAGAAATAGTTCTACCATGTAACTGAACTTTGGAGAGAGCCAGGCTAGTTGTTTCCCCTTGCTTCCGGTCTTTTTTCTTAACTTACCTAATCACCTCCTGGCTATACTGTAGCTCCATAGATAACATAGGAGAGTGGTATTGATCTTCTCATCTATCTCTTCAAAACAGCAAGCAACTGCATTTTCAAAAATGTCATAGTATTACTTTATATATGGTTCAGTGAGCTATTGCATTAGTGATGACTGGGACATGTTAAAAATAAACCAACATCCAATTCCGCCTTTTGTTTACATTTCCGCCGGAAACAAAAACTGGTAGTACTCCATCACCATGCTTTATTAATGAGTAATTTCCCCTTGTTTTGGCAGTATGAAAAGACAGACGTCAGCTCCAAATCATTTGATGAACGAGGCGCTCTGCTCTTGTCACAACAACACATTGAAAACTCATCTCTTCCTTTTGTCTTTCTTTCTTTCTCTTTGCTACAGCCTTGATATCAGCCGGCTGCTGCACCAACAACTGTAGAAATGTCAAGCTATGGGACAGGTAAGTCCCCCTCTCCACCTTGTTTCTTTTTCATTAACCTCTTTGCATTAATAAGAGTCTTTGAAAGAAGAACAGCCAATGACGGTCCTTTTGTGCTCTTTCTACAAGGGCCCATAATCCTGTAATTAGCTTTATTTATTCTATTTTACCATGCAGAGTGCTTTCTTTAGCTGGAGTCTCTAAGCCTATTTACATTTACCAGTTGGGTTAGACGGTATTTGTCATGACAATTTAGAAATTTCTCTGTCGGGACTGTATGAAGAAATTGAATATTTTCACTCTGTTCTATTGCTAATCATTAGGTGATCAACACAATATCTCTGATTCATATTTTGTTGTGATCCTATGCTATTGCGGGGTCAGTCCTTGAGGTGGCCCAGTGTTCCGGCTCCAGATGAGTAATGTGTTTGCGTGCTTGGTCGGGCCCAGGGGTAATCACAGGGGGTTTACAGTGGGCCTACCGAGTTAGGGGTGACCCTATCCTGTCCTGTGTGCCATCCCACATCTTCACTCAGGCCCCAGTGGGAGGGCGAGATGGCTATATTAATATTTAATGACTGCAAGACAAGACATACCTCCCCCTTGAGGATAGTCACGTCCCCCCATAGCCAGAACATGCACACATACAAACGTGCGTCATTCAAATACACACTCTTATACTTGTTCTTCCATATATGGTGACCTTTTCTACCTGTCGATGAAGGCATCTTCCTCTTTTCTTTCAGTCTTTTCACCTCATCGTTCTTTCTGTGCCTGCGCTTTTCCAGCCCACTCCCACTTACCTCATACAAAAAAATATCAATGACTCGGGTGTGGAATGGAAGAAAGTGAACTTCATATCAGTACAGTAGATGATTTGTGAGCTCAGAGAGAAGCAAAGAGGATACGCGCTAACAATGCAGACTGAAGTCAGGTCCCATTGCCGTCCCTGTGCTCTTTGCTGTGGTTGAGACAGACGCAGGCTGGAACAAAAGGATCCGTCACTGATAAGCAACACAAACGCTGCAGTGATGAACATCTTACTTCATAAACTCTCTTTCTCTTTTATTTGCTTCCACAGGATTTCTATCTATCTATCTATCTATCTATCTATCTATCTATCTATCTAT
>NC_045734.1:23435505-23438597 GCF_008692095.1 Etheostoma spectabile | reverse complement strand
ATCTATCTATCTATCTATCTATCTATCTATCTATCTATCTATCTAACTGTCTGTCTGTCTGTCTGTCTGTCTGTCTAGTATTTATTAATGGTTAATAAATAATTGTAAAAGGTTGTAAAAGACCTTTTGGCTCTGGTGCATCTGGACCAAAATCTATTTATAAACAATTCAACACTTGCATTTTGCGCCCTTGATGGATTATTGTAAGAATTGAACACCGCCTTAAAGGTTAAATCCAGTATGTGTGTTGGTATGAGGGTCAGGTGACCTGACTTTTGACATTTTGACCTGTGTACATGTCTAAATAATAAAATTAATTATGGTTAAATTCCATTTAGCTGCTTCAGTTTCAGGGTCCTGATATTGGGCACACTGCGTCACTGTCACACTACCATGGCTTACTGGGACACTTGAACAGAAAATAAACATCGGTTTTATTAGTAACACTTGCGCTTTTTCTATGACAAATCAAAATCCCTGCTGTGAAAAAGAGAATGTTTGTATTGGTAACTGTTCACTGTGGAATTCGCTAATGCTTTCTGAGTAGTGCAGACCTTTAGTGGTGCCTTACTTTGCAAGCAGCAAAATGCATGCAAGAATAGTGTTTATGAATGTCTGATATTGGCCCACAGAAGCTGGACTTGCTTTTAAAATACTATCAATAATGCCCCACAAAGGTTAAACTGTAATAAATAACATCTCTTCTTCTTGTTCTTCTATTCCTGTACAGCTTTGATGCCTCGTCTTGACCCAAACTTGACCAGCTAGTCTCCTCAAACAGAGGAGAGGGGGTGGTGACAGTGGTACAGCCCTCTTGCATCTCTGGCCTTGATAAACACAAGGGCCCCTTGACGCCATCCTCCACGACTCTGGATGGTCTGACGTGTCGCGTCAACAGCCTGCCTCCATGTTTTTTTTTCAACGTATCGAGAGTTTGAGCAAAGAGGGGGCAGGGAGTTTTGGGTGGAATGCTATTAGTACGGTTGGTAAAATTCACAAAGACTGCCGGAGCTAAATGGATTAGAGTGGATATCTCTCCCTTCCACCTGTGACACGGCCACCTCCCGGAGAGCACTCAAAGAATGGGAGGGGCGCCGGGGATCGGTGAGAGAAGATGTAGAGGAATCTGCACTGTTTGTGCCGCTGCCCTCTGTTTACAAATGTACATCATTGGTGGAGAAGCACATACATTGAACTTCTTTCTGAACCTTTATTTTACAGCACTTTTCCCTCTTTCTCCTATTTCACTACCTGTTTTCCCAGTTTTTCCCGTCTCTTCTTCATCTTCAGATATCCATCATCTCCCAAGTGTGTAATGAGACTGGTGTAATTTACGTTCTGTCTCTCAGTCTCCAAATCCAGCTAATCACATGATTACCATTTTATTCAACGTTAAATTTTAACTGAATTTAAAAACAAAACAAAAAGCATATTTGTCAAAGATGTACTAGCAAAGACAAAAAAAACCTCTTCCTGTGTCTTAAACCAAGATGGTCATCATTACTAGCTGCTGACAGATGTTCTAGTTCTATAAGATGCAATGTTCAGGTGTTATTTTTCTTTTTTGTATTATCTTCTTTGCTCCCTTAAAGCACCTATATCAAAGCTGGGGAGAAGATTATATGTTTCTCCATATTGTTGTTGTTTTTTTACAAGGAAGTAAAGTCCAAGTAAAAGTAGATTATTGGATTAGTTTTCTATATATCTCTATATATAAATATAATATGATTATTATTTTTGACTTACTGGTATTAGAACTATTATATGAAGATGCACATGATATATATATCAAATAATAAACAGACTTCTTTATGTAAAGGTGTATCACTTGTTCAGGTTTCATTTCAGTGTGCTGACTTTTCACCCTGCAGTTAAAGGTCACATTGGACATGTTGTGAAGCCAATAATAAGGTTAGAAAAAAATCTATAAGTCGCCTACAGCAACAATGACAAAACAAGGATCAGAGTGTAAGTTGTTTCTCAGTTGTTTGAAATAATGCGCTGAAGAATAAGCCAATTTGTGTAGTAAAAAAGATACAAAAATACAGATTATGATAAAGTAAAGTAGTCAAATACTAGCAAAAACACATACTTACCACCACATCCCACTGCCCCGTCTCACCCTGTCAGCTGAGGGACAATAGGTTCAAAATGGAAGTTTCCTGTTAAGTCAGTGGAACTGTCAGATCCCCTTCCTCTGCACCCGTCACCTTCCCTTACATCCTGACCAACAGGCTCATTCCAGTTGTGATATAACATCTGCTACAACACTACTAAGGATTTCCGACACAAGTGTGTGTGTGTGTGTGTGTGTGTGTGTGTGTGTGTGTGTTTATGATTTGTTCAAAGCATAAAGCTGAAGAATCCCATGAAAAGACCAGAACCCGTAACGTGTTTGATCATCTCTTAAGTTTTGACACAACCCAGTCTGTGGCTCAAAACATACTTATTCCAAACAATTCACAAATATATAGTTTCATTTAAAAAAAATAAAAAAACATTGTTATTTCCTGATATAGCTGGGCATTGTCGTTTTTAGCAAACGTTAGTCAACAGGAGTAAAAAGAACATTTGTTCAGAACCATTTCCAGCATTAATACACATTTGGTGCTCTTGTGAGAATTTACAGCAGCAAAACAGTGTTTGCGGACAAAACTCAAACTAAACTAAAGTGCCCATGTTTATTGTAATAAAGGAACATGTCACCCAGTTTGGCTAACTGTTGCGTTTTTTATAGTTCTTGGACAACTATGGAGCTCTACGGCACATACGAATAAGATGTACAGGAATACTTGATTTATGGTTGAGTTTGTTGATATTTATTGTTTATTTATTGAATTATTTTTGGTTTTTGTCTTTTCATTGAAATAAGGCATCCACTCATTATGGTTATAGTTCAGTATGGGTACGCCCCCAGGAAATGAATGAAAGTCAGTACAAGGTCATCACAAATACCAGTGTGTATGAGGTTGACCACTGGGTTGGAGTATTACCAGTACTCGATAGCAAACTGAGGCTGATCTGGTTTGATCTGATTGCTCAGAGTGATTAGAGGTTACTTATATGTCCCAGACAATCTCTTTAATGAGGGT
>NC_045734.1:23390505-23430505 GCF_008692095.1 Etheostoma spectabile | reverse complement strand
CAAATAGAATACTTTCTATGCATGTTGGGTAGTTTTTCATCACTATTTTTGTATTCTACAATGATAATGTAATGTAAAAAAGATATACAATATTTAGCTCCTCCCTGCAAGGCATTTTGTAGTTTGGGGTGCTCTGTAAGGTTTATCCATCCTGAACAACACATTTTTACAACAGTAATTAAGGTCTGCACCCATGTGGCACATTCAGACTGACTGTGAAGAATTGCACTGGACCTTCCATATGTCTTACACTAAGTGTACAATTTAGGCAGCGCTTCAGGGTGCCAAACTGCAGGAAGTATAACTACTGTCTGACGGTCGATAAAACCATCCAACCAATAAAGTATACCGAGGCAATGAGGCAGTACACTAACTTGTGTTATGGGTGACTCAATCATGTTAACTGATGGACAGATGAGTTGACTGATGGATTTTCAAAGACTCCGTGCCATGAAAGCATTCAATCCATTTGCAGTCGCAATCTGTGTGCAATTAACATCTGATTTACCAAAGCCAGCAGCTAATTATACAATCAGGGACTGGCACTGCCTGCTTTCTATGTGCATTCTGCCAGTGAACGAGAGATAAAAAAAAGTGCAGTTCACTGGTAGAATTTATGACTCTGCTCATCCACTCAGGAGACAGACACAAAAATCAGAAATAAACAATGAATGAAGAAAGAATTCAGAAACAATGCTAGAAAATGGCAACAGTGACCCGATCAATAAGTAAAATAAGATAAGATAAGTTTAAAAAAAAAATGAAAAATTTAGAATACTTAATTATTATCTGCTAAAAGAAAATCTATGGAGGTTCAATCAATTTGCATTGGTCATTTTGTGTGGGAAATTTCCTACCTCCAAAAAGCATAACACAGATTGTGCAGATACATTGGTTTGAAGGGGAACATTTGGTTAACTTTTATTTTACAGAAAGTGTCTGTGGAAAGTGGAAGAAAGAAGCAGTTTTCACAGAAATGGAAAGTCAGAAGGGAGATTTTAGCACTAACACAATGCTGATATGCAGTGACAGCAGTGGAGGCATGCAGAAGTAAGAGCTGCACTCAGAGAGAGACCCAGGACGGGCTCATCGAGACAGGGGTGAGGACAAGTGATCAGACCCTTACGCTAACCCCTCACATGAAACTGCCTCAACTTCTGGGACCCCTTGTCCACATCCTTACTACTGACGCATCTCTTTGTTTTCAGTTTAGCTTTGGAGAGAGCTATGTAATCTATTATCTATTAGTCGATCTATCTATTTACAATTCCACATCTAGGAAGTGATATTGTCTGTGTCTATCATTTTTCATTAATTTTCTTTAACAGAGTAAGTGGATATTACACACTTAAACACTGTTACTCTGTATATTAGCTAATGTAGTCTTCATCCACAACCTTCCACTTTCGGGATTGCTCTATTGCCGCCGGAAATTCCACCATATGTCCTTCTTTTCACCCAGATGTCCATGAACCAGAGCACATTTTCCTCCTATCCGGGATTTCTGTGTGGATTAGCTAGACCCTCCTTACAGTGCTGTGGAGGAAGGTCTGACAATGCAAGACTATGGCTAATGTAACTTTGCTAACAGGCAAATGCAGGTTGTGTAGACACCTTTTTATTGTATTGCTTTGTCTTTTCTCCTATTATTTCCAGTGCAAGTTGTGTTTGTTGATAATAAATACAACATGGACCAGGGCAAATAAAAGTTATCTCCTAATTTGCAGTAAGACTTGAAAATTAGCAATTTTGGGATCTCGGGAAGTCATTTCAATAGCAAACCTTTTTGCTACCTTAAGCAAAAAAGGTATAATATATAGTGACAGAGCTAACAGTAATTTCGACTCACATTCAGCTGGTGGTCAGAAACGCAACTCCAGTTGAATGGTAATGTTGCTCTGTGCATTACTTTAGAGTGATAATATGTCAATGGTAAATTTACAGCCCATTACTTACAAAAAAAAAATCTGAGCTTTAAAAAAGATTAAAACTGCTGTTCATTCAACTGTCTTCATTGCTGTAGTAACCTGCTGGTCAGAGCGCATTATCCTCACCTTTAAATTCATGTTCTAAATTGCATCTTTTTTAACAATTTGGCAATATATATGTTTTTAGGATAGCAAAAGAGCTAAATATAAAAGTAATAAAGTTCTTCTTTCAACACTTCTTAGGAAAAGTTGTTTTTTGATGTGAAAATCTAAATGTGTTGCATTGTGCATTTTGCTGAATTGCATACACGTAGTATGTGCATAGTGTGTATTTATTAAAAACTTTAGGCACATGAGTATGATTTTCCTAACAAGCAATGTATAAACTCATACAAAAAGAATTCACCTCAATCATCACTTATAGCTCACTAAAAGTGCATGGTGATCTCTGCATCTGTAAAGACCCTGCCCCCTGCCTCTATTTTCTCTATTCTTTTTCTTTTCCTATGTTTGGGATGTTTCTGGGCGTCAACAATTATAAAATTGTTGTGACCAGGTGCCACATCGTAAGCATGCATCCAGGAGGAAGCTACAATAATGGAAAACACAGTGCCCCAAAAATGCAAATAGGCAAAATGCCAAGCTGACAAAGCTCGTTCCAAAACAAAAGGAAGTCTGGGGTTGGTTTTTACCTTCTGGCGAGCACTGTAACCTTCGGTGAGCCGTGAAGAAAGGCCAACTTTGATTACATATCGGTACATGTAATTACTTTGGGCAAAATGTACACCACTGATGGATAATAATCACCTAGTGTTGCAGTGTATCTTAACATAAGGGCAGAGTACAGACCTGAGATCAGTTTGAAATCTCCACTCAAGCTGACATCCATGTCTATAGAATGTGAGAGAAAACTGAGGCACCACAGAAAACAAACATGGTGCAAACCACATCATCCTAGTTGGTACGACTACTCTTCAAGAAGCTAGCCAGGACACAGAGCAGGCAGAGGGAGCCTCAGCTGTTCTTAAAGCCACTGGAGGAGGTGGATTTGAAATTACAGCACTGCTGGGAGGCATACCATGTATGCACACCTGGTCCAACAACAAATTTGTATTTATCCAATGAAGGAACAGTGCCTTTGGTTGATTTGGTTGATTTGCTGCTTAATCACCTGCTAATCTTTCAGAAGTAGCAAATTCAGCAAATGTGAATTTCTAATGTCTGACATTATAGCTTTCATTCTGTCTCTGTCAAATATCAAATTAATAGAAAACCTATCCCTACCAGAGCAATGACACCAGCAATAAGGCACCAACCCAGCCACACATACACACACACAATGTAATTACCATTTGACCCCAACAAGAACATTGGACAACCAAGCTGTGGTTAGATGTGTCTGGCTTTTACTTTTACAAGAAACAACAGATGCTTTGGTTGGCTTTTAATAATAGTAGCTGTCACTCTGACAAATGATCAGCTTAAATGATGAAAATTTGAATATCAGGAATTCAACATGTGAGCAGTTTGTGATATGGTCACGCAATTCAATCTATTGATTTGTGTACATGGACACTTTTATCTTGTATCATGTTTTTTAAACAAATGCATTTCCATAGGAATCATCTTTCATGATCAGCACGATTCTTTCTGCCAGTCGGGCTGCAGCAGAGAAGCTGTTTACAGCTTTGCTATTATTGGTATTTTCAGCCCAATAAACGCTGTTTTAATCAACATTTATTCACCAGATCTTATCATGGTTTATGTGTATTTATTTTAATGTTATTATTTCGGTCTATTTTGATTATTGATATTTTTAATAGAACGCTACGTCTAACAAGATGTATTTAGCATTCGTTTCTTTATTTTAATAATGTTATTTTGGTCTTATTACCGGTGAAAGATTACGGTATGCTGTAAAACAGAACAGTATGAGATGAGCCAATCTGGGTGCATTCAAAGACGATGTCCCTCAATGCAATGCTATCATTCATATCAGAGAATCGGACAGCAATCATAGGATCTTTAACGACAACATAGCTTTAATATACATAATTTAATCAGTGGTTTTGTCACCAGCCACAGCATGTTGCTCAGCTTTGTTCCAGTAAATTATGCACCGTAATGAAGTTTTAAAAAATTTGTGGAACACTGAAAAACTTTTTCTACAGTGCATGCAAGATGGCCACTTCTTTTCTACCCGAGGATCTTCTTCGTAAATCCAAACGGATTAGAAATGAAGGCGACGCGTTTCCTGGCTCTCTCCTTGCCCCTCCTCCGATGCCACACATCTTGCCGATCTCGCTCATCTCTTTTCCTCAGGGTGTGGAGTTCTGCCAGACCAGCCTTTTCTTCCTCCCTTGCCTTCTTAAACTGCCGTCTGAGCAGTCCACTCAATCCTTAGCTGCTTGATCTTCACTTCCAGTCGGTTTGGCTCTGCCAAGTGCTTGTGCTGAACAATGCTGATGATCACTGCAGACATAGCTCGCAACTTCTGGTCTGCATTCCCCCTCGCTGTAGCTTCAAGGACTTGGTCAAGGTCTCACCAGGTACTGGACCTGTGCGTTGCACCACGTGCTTCCCCATCAAGCATTTCATTTAGGCCTGGTGGATCTTCAGACCATGCTGGTTCTTGCAGACTTTGCCACATATGCAAACTGCACTCGAATAGCTATTGCAAAACCCCTGCAGGCTCAAGCAACATTATTTAATGTTACACGCAACCGCACAAAGCAAGAAGATGAGGGAGAGAAACAAAGGGCCATCTTAGATCGTTTCACTATATTAGTTTAGCTACGGGGCTTGACTAAAGGATGAGATGACTAAAGGATGAGATGATTCCTTGGGGATATTTTTGATCACTTTGTCCCCTCCTGTTTCTTACCACACTGACATTACAAGTCCACTTTTTTCTGTGGTTTTATTATCACTTTAAAAATAGCAAAGCCCCAACAACCAAATGCAGAATCAGAATGCTGCATACTATCTGACAAAGAAGATGTATTTTCAAGAGCAAAGGATTAGACATCCATGCATTTAACAGATGTATCATTTTTTTGATGATGATTAAAACATGAATGAAATAGTTAAATTATTTTACAAGATCTGCAAAATTGCGTTTTCACAGATCTGCAATGGATTACGAGCTGAGTCAGTCCACAAGGAATCAAAGGGTCTTAACAAAGTGATTTTGAATCACCTCATGCTGGCATTAGCTCAAGCTAATGTTTGCCAGTTTGAGGTGGGAGGGCAAAAGGACAACTTGAGATTCCTTCTGAGATATTCGGAATGATAAAACATGCTCTGAAGTTGGATTAGGAAATGCTGATATGAGAGTGCACTCCCCATCCAGCATACACCACACAATAATCTGTTAATCTGCATGCATGCCAATATGCCATTAGTTTGAAATGAGAGGGAATAGGTAACATTCCTATGAGACCATCAGCCCAGCAAAGGCTTTAGACAGATTTGTTTGGGCTTATCCCTTCTGATGATGGAGAGACTCTGAGACAAAGAAGGAGAGAGAGTTGGAGTGAATGAATAGTGGCCCCGAAGGAGACTTAAAGAGACTGAACGAGCTGGAGTTTGGATGAGATAAAATGAGCAGGCCCTGGTGAGGGAAACATTGCAACACATCAGTAAGCCTGCAGAAGAAGAGTTGATTAGTAAAAGAGAAAAAAAGTTCTTTACTCATTTTAGTGGGTTGTTTTTTCCTTGTGCTTCAACAATTGTCACAGGCTGCTAACTCTCTTGCTCCAACTTCTGGCCTGACACTTTAAAGAAAACAATCTGCCACGCAAAGATATCTTGATTTCTTAAAACTAGCGTACCACGACTAAGAGACTGCAGTGTGCTAGCTGCTCTCAGGCTGTACTGAGAAACAGCACTAGATAATACACAATGGATGAAGTTGAAGGAAAGTAATTGAAGCCTTTCTTTAATCCAGCTCCATTCTAGTCCAATCTAGTCATGTCTGATAATGAGAGGCTACTTTAAAGAGCCAACGCTGGGAGGAAACATCGTTGAGCGTACAGTAAAACAGTTCGGATGGCGTGAAAAACAATGGATGACGTGTGAGGAGCTTTGGGACAAGAATAAGGGAGCCAGAGACAGGCTGGAACAGCCGTCCTGCTGCCCAGCAGGCCTCGGCCTCATTAGAATCAGCAGCGGTTTGATTCTGTGTGTGTGTGTGTGTATGTTTGCTTGCACTAGCTGGGAGGCCCAGTGGGCAGGAGCAGATGCTCCATCCTCACACTCAAACTCCCCAATAGAGTTTGCTGTCTCTGACTGAGTTAGGCTTTTTGCTTGCCTCATCTCTTTCTGTGTTTTCTTTACACTTGTCCTTTTAACCTCTGATACTGATATGTATATAAATATGATATATATATAACTCTATAACTCTAGACTCTCTCATTATTCTTTCTTTCTATAGTACTGAGCTTGTCCTTCCATGAAGGAAATGTGGCTGTATGCAGTGTACATAATAAACTACAGACTATGAGTGTCTGTTTTCACTGTTACAATCTTAAGATGAATAGAGAAAGTATATCGCTGTCCTCATTTAGATTATATTCCTCACTTTCTTGCACTTTATTTTAAAAACACAATTATATGCCATGCCACGCTCATCTGTCTTTCCCCTGGATCGTCAAAGCAGAGAGTTATGCACTGACCCATGATAATATGGCCATGCTCCCAAGCAGAGCCAAACTGTGATGATCCCTGCCCTTATACGAGCTGCGCTGACATCCCAGCGACCTGATTGGCTCAACGTGTGGGGTCATGCAGTTGACAAGAGACAATGTGCTATTTTTAAAAGTTCATGCATTCAGTCCCTGTAAAGCCGATGTTTACAGAAGTGTTTGGACATTTCACGTCTATTGCTTTCTTCTTTCCTTCAGATAAGAGCTTGACTCTTTTCTTGATCTGCTTCTGCTGGAATTTCTGTGTTAATATTAGTGCAAAAAAAACACTTCTTGCTGCTTTGTTCCCACTTTGCTACATACTGAAATATCTCAACAATTATGTGATGAAGTGCCATGGACTTTTATAAAGAAATCCATGGGCCCTAGAGGATGAATCCTAATGACTTTGGTGATCCCCGACTTTACTTCTACCACCATCAAGTTTTACAGTGATTCTCTGTATCTCTATACTACATTTGCCCGTTTTTTTTTTTTTTTTTTACAGAAGTTCATAGTTCCCAAATTATTTTCTGTATTAGAAGGATTTTTTCCCTTTGTTTTCACTTATCCTATATATCTTCATCTATACATCTAAATAAAGCCAAAGCAAACCTCTATCTCCTATCTGATCAAAGTAACATCAATCCCCATGCCATCTCTGCAATTTGAAAATGTGTATGCCTGCAACACAGAGCTCTGATCATAGTTGCTCACAGTATGGCACCTGTGTAACTGTTAGGCAGCTGTTTTGACACCAACAATGACCCTAAGTGAGATGTGCGCTTAAAAAATAATGTTTGTCGGGCAACATGGTTTCAAGCGGTTCTTTGATAGTTGAAACATCTATTTATTCCTGTGGGTGTCATGTTGATTGACAGCACAGAGTGACATGATGTTGACACTGATGACACGCAACCATTGTTGGGAAAGTCACTTCCTAAATGTAATACATTATAGATTAATAGTTACTGTCATTTGAGAGTAGTTAGTTATATTATATATTATTATATTACTGTCTCGGAATTGTAATGCTTTACACAACTTTTGCAGAATCAAAAAACTTGCGTTACAGAGAATGTAACGGGTATAATATTTTCAAAATGTAATTAGTAATGCGTTATTTTAATGCCTTACAGCAAAAAGGAAAATATTACTGTTACTCCCAACTCTGCATGCAACTATGCACTTTGAAATAACAATAAAACAGGGGCAAAACTGAGGCAAGACTATGACGCTGGCAAAAGTTGATCATCTCACAGTTTCCACAAAAAATGAATGCCAGCGTTTGAAAATATAAAATTAAGCAGGGATAGAAAGGAATACAATTGCTAAATATGTTCATCACAATCTTAAAGACAGGTTTATTCTTATAGAGGCATTTGATTAAGCAAGGAAGACTTAAAAACAAACATGAGAGACCCCTAGATACTATATGAGCCTCATCTGTGTTTGCATATTATTTGACACTTTCAGTATTCATTCAGTCAATATTAAATGGTGGCACACACGCGAATACACACTACATACAGTACAGTACAGGACGTGGGCCCCGCCCCAGATCCTTCATTATGCCTGCTGTCCTTGTCTCTGCTAGCATCACAGTTCCTGTTATCTCCAACAAGAAGCTTTATAATTTTTTAAGCAGCGTTGTAAACAACCTAGTCTAAATGGCATTTTCCAGGATCCATTTGGCTCGACAGCGATTAAAAACCCTGCCACCCTGATGGGTGACAGCAGCAGGAGAAGAAGGGGGGATATGTCAGAGAGGAGTCCCAGTGATGGAGTGACTCGGCCTGGGCAGACATCTTAACTCGGATGGGGTGAATGGAGACGGTAGCAATAGTAAATATCGGATGGAGGCCGTTTACGGACCTGTCAGAGGGCAATATTGATTTCCCCTTGCGACCAGTCTAAAGAGGTAAACAAGAGGATATAACTAACATACAATGTCATGCCCACAAGCTTGTGAATTACTAAGTGTGGACAAAGTACATTGTTCCTTCACCTGGAAAGCAATGGCGGACCTTTATCTCATGTGGATGACACTTTTATTTTCAATAACAACTGTTTTATTGGGACTGTGTCTGTGCCACCATCTTCAGCAGCTTCACACTGAACATGTATAAAAGGAGGATGTAGTCGTATTTGATAAGCATTAGCGAGGAACCAATTGGAAAGAAAAGCATTAGAAACCATGACGTGACCTTCACCTCAGCGGTCAAAGGGCAAAAGTCACATAATGTCATCTTGACAGCATATACTTTAGACAGTGATGGAGCGCAGGGTTTTAGATCATGAAATGTATCCAGCTTACGTAAATCAGCCGTGATTTGTCAGAGCTTCATCTTTTGGTGTCTTCAGTAATACTGGGTTGGAACATGTCACCATTTGAAATTGTCTGTGAATTCTTTTATTATCATAATCATCATTTTTCATTTAGTTATAGCAATAGTAGAATAGCAACAGAAGCAAGTTCAAGAAACGAAAGATAAGATACAGAGGAGGACCACAAAGTTCTGGGCTTTATTGTGCTTTTATCCTTGATTGTATTTGGTGTCTTTCCATGTGTAAGGCATATGTGATACAATTAAATTAATCAAATCAAATAAAAATTAGATGCAAAAATGGTATCTGGCAAAATGGCCAGGATCTCAATTTGAAGGTTTTTTGGTGAATAGATGTGTCAATTTCCTATCCAAGCGTTAGATCATAAGATTGATACCACTCTCATATCTGTGCATGGAGCCACAGTAGGAGGTGATTAGCTTAGCTTAGCCTAGTTTAGCTTAGTTTAGTTTAGCATGAAGACTGGAAGCAGGGGGAAACAGCTACCCTGGCTCTGTTTACAGGTCGAAATATGCCTACACCAGCACCTCTAAATTTGACTAATCAACATGTCAATATCTTGTCTGTTCAATCCCACAATGGGGCACAATGATGACAAGGTTCGGTGGAAGACAATGCACCATTGCATCAAAAAGCGGTGCTTGGTCAGGTGCTTTTGGCACCATTATTTGACACTTTCGGGACTCGCATCTAGCCCTTTAGCGTCATATTTAGACAGCCTTGGTTGGGAGTTTTGGCATCACTTTTTCTGCCCCGTGTCCCGTACAGACGCTAAAGGGTGATTTTTGCCTCATTATCTGACTACCACAGCCACTGACAGTATTTGTTGACCAGGCTGTTGTTCATCATTAGTTACAGCACCCTTAAACCACAAACTGACTTCATAATAACAATAATAATAATAATACTAAAGAAGAAACAAATTGTTAGTTAGTCAGCTTTAGAGGTGTTGGTGCTGGTAATTCTTTTTTTTTTTTACTTTGGACAGAGCCAGGCAAGCTCCTGATTGATTGAATAAAATGACTGTCAGTATTTGATCTTGCTGCCTTTTTAAGTGGTGACAGATTATTTATTATATTCCTCAGAATATGGATTTTTCAAAGTAAACAGGACCCAAAACCTCCATCATATATGTCACTTCTGCTGTTGTTCTTTACAACCACGGTCTGGTTTTCTGGTAGATAAACGTGCCATACTGTAAAGTAAGATCTGAACAGCAGTTTGATATATTTATGTAGATAATATAGTGTTGGAACGTGATTGCTAACAAAGCCTCAGATCCCATATGATTGTAATGATTGAATATAAACTTTAAGCCTAAGAATATACAGAGTGCGTTTCTTGCAGGATGGTGCCTGCCCGTTTCTCCTCAGAGAGCCAAGTCTGGAGGGTCTGGGAAAACAGGCCAAGCAGCTCTTAAAATGGCCACCGGGGTCTGAGATTTATCACACCACCTGCACACTAGTAAAAAGGGATCATTTGCTCCCCTTCCTACATACATAAACTGCTGTCTCGTTCCAGGGGGCATAACATTTATTGTGGCACACTCTCTGCCTCTTCATCCTTCCCCGTTATACCCCCACATGGTGTTGTGTAGTAACAAGGACATTTATTGCTCAGTTTTATGCATCAGTAGGCTACAGATGTCTTGTCAGACAGGAGTCACAGCAATGGATATTTGCATTGTGTCAGTTATTGTTAGCAGATTTTGCATAAATACGCACAGGTCTTGTATATGTGCTGACCTGAGGGCAAAAAATACAAGAGAGGTAAATCAGAAAAAATGCTTTAGTTTGGAGGCTTCAAAACACAAAACGTATCAAGAGACCACTCTGCCCTGGAACAAATGGCACCAGACAGGCTGTCCTAAAAGAACACAGAGCATAGTACAATAGCAATTCTGCAGGTTGAGAAAACCAGCTGTCTGTTCCCATTTGTCCATACGTCCCCTTTAGTGTCTATGACACAAGGGTGGACTTTTGTAAATGAGGCCCTCGCCACGATGTTTTGCAGTATTGCTGATATTCAGCAACGCTTGGGTTGAAGCGTGTCGGCCTTAGTTTAACTCACACAGTATCCTGGAGGACTTTGCTCGAGCACATTACAATCGCTCTGCAGCTGAAGACGAGAGAGCTCTCCAGCTGCAGCCGCACCGGCTGCTGATAGTCCTTTAAATAGAAGTACTTGTAGGGTTGTTTTAGACAAAAGTGGGCCTTGACACAGTGTTGAGTATGAGAATACACACACACACACACACACACATACACACACACACACACACACCCACCTCTCCATTTTCAAACACCCTCAAATCAATATCCTGATTGAATTTGGTTCTCCCCTTCTTGCTCCCTAGGGGTTCTGTTGATTGGGCTTGGCAAACACAATGTGGTGTTTGTGTGTGTGTGTGTGTGTGTGTGTGTGTGTTTGTGTTTGTGTGTGTGTGTGTGTGTGTTTTTTTCTTGAGGGGGTGGTATAAACGTGTGTGTTTCCTTCATTGTGCACAGAGCAAAGTGGTGACTCTGATCTGCATTCTGAGAGGTCCTACAGTCCACGGAGCAAAATCAAGACAAACGTTCTCCATCCATCCTTGCTTCCCGCCAGGTCCAAAACTGGTCCCTCGGCCCCGTCCAGAAGTCAGTAACAGTCAGCAGAGACAATCGCCCACAGCTGATGTATCCAATTATTCTGGTAATTTATTGCGATTCAGAATGACTGTGAGTTAAAGGATGATTAGTTGGCTGTTATCAACTTTGCCCTCTCCAAAACTCTCACACTGAGGAGGGAAGTGTTTTGTCACAGTGTTTGGAAATTATCGTGAAACAAGTTAAAAGGCATGTGGCAATAGGCAACAGGAATCACTTCACTCAGTGGCAGATTTTTCCAGTTAAAGCCCACATTGCTGGTTAAACTGTTGACTAATTGATGCATAAAGCACTCAAGATGTGTATATCATTTTAAAAAATGTCTCCAAATGGTGTTAAAGGCCAGTTTTAGTGGTTTTTAGTATTTTTTTTTAACGCAATTCGATGATGACGTAACATTCGGGAGACATGGAGGAGAATAGCCTCAGCCTAGTACTAGAACTGTGGCAACTGAATGGGATGAGGAAGAGGTGGCAAGAACCACTAATAACATGTATGCACTGGCGGTTCTACATTGAATTACACCCATCGCAAGACCCCATTTGAGCGTCTGTGCAGAATTTTGCAGAATTACTATATCATAGTGAATATCTATTTTACGTTTGGTTTTCTACTTCTCCTGTCTGTTTTCCTTCTCTGTGTTTTTTAGTTTTGCCTTTCTTCTGCTGAGTGGGTGTGTCACTCCTGGCTCTCACTCCCTCCTCAAGCAGACACCTGTGGCTGCCTACACACCTGAAGCAAATCCAGTGGTCATCGCCCCTTTGCAAGACTGTCCGTTCACACACTGTGGTAACATTTGCTATGGCCAGCGCTAGTGTTCTTGCATTGAGTATTTTCCGTTAATATCTCTGATTAAGCTTTTTTGACTTTGAGTTTTTCTTTTTTTTTGTTCCTGCTTCAGATCCCTACCTCAGCCCTGGAAGCCCAGTCAGCCTGTCCGAGCCCATCATTGTTTTTTGAATCCACTCCAGCCTAACAACGTTCTAGTAACTTTTAGTGTTGTATTTTGTGCAGAATTGTGTTCATTGTCTTTTGAAAATGTTGGAGGTGGAAATTGTGCACCTTTTTAAAGTGTTTTCTGTCGTAATTGCAATAGTTAAACAACTGGATTCTTTTAAGTGTTTTTTTAATGTTCTAATGAAGGATTTGTGCAATTGAGAAATATAATTTTCTATTTCACTTATGTTAGTGTATATATACAAATGTGCCAAAAATATATACAATTAGGTATGTAAAGAGCTGAGAGCAACAATATAAAATGAATAATATACAAATAAAATACAGAAAATAGTCTAAATAGCCCAAATCCTTCATCACACAAATGTGAAAACACCACAAAGAGAATCTTACAACACTATTGCACTAAGAGCAGAAAACTTACAATTTACACTCTTGTTATTACACACACATGCTCAGTACCTATACATGCTCCAAATGGAGAGATGTCAGAGTGAGGGGGGTTTGGTGCCTTGCTCAAGAGTCCCTTGGCAGTGCACAGGAGGTGAATTTGCACCTCTCCAGCTACCAGTCCACCACCATACTTTTGGTGCGTGTGTGGACCAACCCAACTCCCTAAGGACTGAGCTACTGCCACCCCCTTCCTGTTTGATTTTGTAATCCACTGTCTGGTCACATCCCTGGTCACTTGTTTTCCTGTCTTTGTCTACTTTCCCTCCTGTGTGATTACCCTCCCACCCCTTATGTATCTCACCTGTGTCATCACCTGTGTCCCTTGTATCACCAGATTCACTTACCTGTGTGAGATTGTTACTCCTTGTGTATCTCACACTCCAGCGTTCTAGTGTTTCTTCATCTGTATTTTCGACCACGTCTTCTGCCTGTTGGATTTGTACCGTTGTCTGGATTGTGTGTCGTGTTTTTTTTTTTTTTTCATATAAACAAACTTACCTTCCACTCCATGTTGAGTTGAGCGTTTGAGTCCGACATTGTACATAGTGACAAAATCCTGATATCGTATGGAATCTGCTCCCCTATTGAGTGATACTGATGACGGAAAGGCCAGTGAGTTGTTCCTGGGACATGGTTGACCTTAGGTATGACTTGATCAACTTTAGTTTTGCAAAGCTCTCCACTGCCCAAGCCACTGTGAATGGTAGAGTAAGTGTAATCCTGAAAGCTGTAAAAAAGATGGGTTAGATCTCTGACAGATCCTTAATGTGTAATTAATCCTGCAAGGGAAAGTTACAATTGTGACCCTCTTACCAAAGGCTCATATGAATAACTTCGTTGCCATCACAATGTTACACTTGTGTACTACATGCCTGGTAAAATGGTGAAAGACATCTCAAGTGTATAATCTGTCTAGGGTAAGATATGACTTTAGCAATTAATGAGAGGATAGGAGAACAATACTGGTTTAATAACCTCATAAGATTAACTTAATGCTCCATATTAACCCACTCAGTTTTACAGAAAATTGAGAAACACCAACACAGTATTTTTTGTATTCCCTGAATGCAGAATTTAATTCACATTAATACAGACATCCCCAATATGAAAATAAAATAGTAAGCAAAGACACAGGCCATTTAGTCTTTACTATTTTAACCTGAGTGCACTCTTAGTTTTAGTTCGTTTTAAAAAATTTTTTTAGCAAGCTTGCATTAAGTTATGTTGGCACGCTTCAAGTTGGAGCTCATGAAGAAAAGAAAAGCAAGGCTATCAGTAGGCCTACCTCCAATTCTGTGTGTAGAATGAGAACAGTTCCTACCGCGTCCTCTTCTCAGACCCGTTTCAGTCCGCACAGCAGGCCGCCTTTGACTCACAGCAGACCCTCCGTAGCAACACCTCCGCCTCAACCTCTGAAACCTCTTCCAGCCAGTCTCCGCTCCGGTCCGTGCATGCAGGCGAACAATGTGGCAGTCAACTCTCCGGAGCTGGCGGCTTTTTTTTTTTTTTTTTTGGGGCTAAGCTAGCTAGCTGCTTAAGTCCAACGAAACCACATTTAACCAGCAGTAAACAATGCCGACTAACACACATAGCGTAACCAGGAAAACAGTTCACAGTCCTATGTATTTAAAATACACATTAACACGCTAGGCTACATGGTTTGACTCACACTCTCTGCTAGACTTTGCTCTACTCTACACCCTCATGTGGTTTCTTTTTTTTCTCTTCCTCTCCTTGTGATTCCAAGTCAAAAGGGAAATCAAACTCTCACAGGTCATCTCTAAAGTAAACAATTACGTTTTTTTTCTCTGTACTAAACAAGCCTTGAAACACCATTAACATATTGACTGCAAATAACTGTCTGAACAAAATGACAATACTAATTTGTTTCAATAAATGTAATGCACTTTGACATAAACCAAATAAAAGTTGTACATCTTATTAATAACTCACACATTTAAAATGAGAAAAAAATACAAAATAACTGATATTAGGTTATTACACAATGTTTTCACTCTTATTACACACATTACACACAGGCCTGAATTACACACATGCTCCCCCCTCCACTATCACCTTCTCACACAGCTCTGTGCACCACGTGTCATGGAAAAAGTGGCTGCCCACTTCGCCCATACCACAAACCTAAAACTGCTATCATTTAGCAATGGAGCTAGTCTACATTTTTTTTACTGTTGCCCTTTTCCTGATGGAAAGTGACTGTTACGGTTCACTTTCACACGTACTTAACTGTGACCGTGTTGCGGACCCTCTTGGTTTTTTTTGTGCAAGATGTTGACAGAGGCCTCACCGCAGGAGACCGCGGACAGCGTTGGTGCTACAGCTATCTGCCTGTCTATCTATATATCTAGGCTATCTATGTATTTATCTATGATCTGCGCTATCTACTGCTGAACACTCTCTTACTCTTCTCGTTACTCTCTCTCTCGTCACTCTCATCACTCCCAAGGTTCTCAAGTCAGGCTTTGATCTGTCGTCTCCCCAAGGTGAAGTAAAGCAATGCATTGTGAGTGAAAGGAGAATCATTGCAAACCGCTGTAAAATAGTACCTACTTTTTCATATTTTATTCCGTTTGTGATACCGAACAACATCAAATTCAGTGGTTAACAGATAAAATGTTTATTACCAAGAAGCAAATTGCACAAATTCATTGTAAAAGAACCCTGCAAGACAGACTTTAATCTAGGAGAAAATCTGGTTGTAATAGGCATTGTATATGACAAGCACATGTTTGTCCTCCTTTATTATTAATATAACTTTTGGTACTGATTTTTTATTAGACACTTTTACATGCTTGTCAAACAAATATCTGAAAAATCTGCAGTGCATGTCAAGATGGGTCTGTTGCTGTATCCACAACAACAAGTTCAATTTGGGGACTGATCATTTTTAATAGCTTATAACTGCCATCTTTTGTCAGTCTAATGTGACAGCTTTAAGATCAACAGACAGAGAGAGATAAAAATTAGGGAAAAAAGAGAAATGTTCTGGCACTCCCTCTTCTCCTCTCTATGACTTTGCACTTTTCTCCTTATTAGTGGAGGCAGACGTGCCAGCATCTTGCCGGGGACAGCAGCAGCCGCAGCAGCAACAAAACACTGTGGCCTGAATCTCTAATGAGAGGTCTAGAGAGATAATTGTTGACAATTTTGAATTTGCTAGCCATTATACAGGCCCTAAACACTTTGGTTTAATGAGAATTAAAGATTCAAAAGCAATGCATTTTATATCAATCAGGCAAACAACCCATGAGACAGGAAGAGAGGAGTGGGGAAGAATCACAGAGAGGGCAGATATGTGTCGATTATCAGCAGGCAGGAAGGAAAAGAAACCACAGCAGATGATGTTTATGGATAAACTGTTATTTTGTTTTTAAAATTGTACGCATGCTGTCACATCAGAGTGGTCTTTGATGCAATGTTAATGTGTTATACCATTTTGTGTTGAAGTTTCTCTCATTCTACCGGCAAGTTATATGTTTTGAAACTGATATTTGTGTTTAAACATTTTAAAATTATATTTCTTTACAGATTGATTTTTATTAATGATAAATGATTTTCTTTTCTGTTCACACCTAATGTCTGAAAATAAACACCTGACAACCTGCTCGCCTTATACAGTATTTCAGTGCACAGCACACTCTAAGTATGCTGTATGACATCAGGATATCACTCATTTCAGTTTAATCTGATGTTATCCAGCTAATGTTATCTAATAATGCTCAAAATCAGAATATCACCTGTTTCTTCTTAAATTGTAATTCATTGTGTTTGCTGACTGAAGCACAGTGTGGCTGCACACATGAAGTAGGTGGTCTCCCTTTTCATCAGCCCTCCTGAATGAATGAGGAACATAATGTCCTGCTGACAGCCATCAGGCAGACTGGGAATGTCAAATCAAACCTAACCAAGGAGGATGCCACAGCAATCAGTGCCCTGCAGACAGAGGCATACAGCGCTGCTCTGTAGGGGGTGTGGTGATGACATCAGAGAAGCAGCAGGAACAGCCCCCCAACTCGCGTTGTGAGACACATGTGTAAACACACTGTAAGTTACTCAGAAAAACATTTGCTCACATAAGCCACATCAATACACAATGGGGTGGCTGTGGCTCAGGTGGTGTGGTTTCCTACCGATTGGAAGGTTGGCAGTTTGATTCCTGACCCTGCAGTTCCATGTCAAAGTGTCCTTGTGGCCCGAATTTCCCCCTATTGGTGTGTACATAAATGGAAATGTTTATCTGATGAGCAGGTGTCACCTTGTATGGCAGCCTAGGCCACCAGTGTGTGACTGGTGAATGGTTCCTGTACCATGTAAAAGCGCATTAAGTAATCATTAAGACCAGAAATACGCTGTATAAATACAGTCCACTTTACCTTCAACATTGACACAAAAATTAACATTTGGTTGCCTATACTGAAACTCCAGTCACTTTGTTGAGATAAATAAGCTAGCCTTGACAAGTTGCCTCAAAAAATGTAAGGCAACCGACTGCAACAAATCACTCACGTGCAACTTTTACAAAAACACCATTTTGAATTGGTATGTTATCGAAAAGATCCTTATCCTTTGTGACCAAGTCAAGACAAAATCATGCAAAACGCAAACGTTCTCATTTTACAGTAAGATAAGTTTCTGAAAACATCTGAGGTGAGATGACAGTGACAGCAGTTCACGTTCCTTCATTGACCCTGCGTTAGAGACATCTCAGGCTCTAGTTGTTTTCCCTATGCCTTAAGGGGCACCAAGAGGAGTCAGAGGAACATGATTTGTTTAACAGAAAATTTGATTCATGTTCTACTGCCAGGATAGTGACATTTCGAGCAAATATGACAAAAATCTATTTTTTATTAAAGTTACAAACTGCAGCTTTAAAGTGTGCCGTACAATACAATCTATGCCGGACTCAACATTTTAAGTTGCAATAACTAGACTTTCTTGCATAATTTAGTGTTCTTCATTATTTATTGTCAAATAAAATTAAGTCTGCAGCAATTAGTAACTGTAATTGTAGAGATATTGATCTTTTTCCACATAGATCTGTAACATACAGTATAATGTAACCATAGAGACCTGTGACGTTCTCTGCAGCCTTTGTTTGGACAGACAAGTCAGGCTCTTTTGTACCCCTGAAAAGCATAACCAACAGAGTTCCTGTTCTAAAAGAGACCTAAATTACTGTTGTGACCTGCCTGAGCCCACTTTGAAAGATAATTCCCTTTACGTAATCATCTTAACATGATTAATAGACTGTGAGAGCCATCTAAGAGGTGACCTTTGTTGACCTTTTACGGGTATTTCCCTCTAGAGGAGCTATAAGAGGCTTGACTATTGTCAGTTTCACCATCAGGGCCAACACAGTCTGCCAGAGTTGATATACTTCTATGACGTACTGCCTCTCTCAGAAGGAGGGGAAAATTAAGTCCATAAACTTAAACATATTTCCCAGTAAGTACATGAAGAGAGGATAGATAGTTTATTGTTCTCAAGAGGAAGTTTTTTTTTGCCACATGCAGGTTCATGTTCACATAAAAGTGTTTTCCAGAGACATGTGACACATTCTCTACCTATTAAAGGACATTTCACAAAACACAAGCATTTTTGATGACACAAACACGATGGCTCCGTCAGGGTGGAGGCGACAGACAAACAAACAGTCAAAACACAAGAGATAAGTATATTCCTGCATGTGAAATATTGCAAACATCAATACAGGCACAGGCAGGTACACAACAAGGCACATGCACAACCCTCCCTGCCTGTGCACATGCATACACACGCACAGAGCGGGCTGTGGCAGGAGCAAATATCCAGCAACAGTGCAGGGCTGGATAGTGACTACTGCAGAGGCCATTTGACACCTCCTTTATGGAGATTCAGACGCAGTGCTCTGGCAGCATACTGAAACACTAGCTCCAGCTGCCGGGACTACATGCATTTCAACATTATACCATTTCTTCTGAATGCTTGACCTGAAAGCCACCCTGACACCTTCATTTATGTCTTTCTTTCATAAAATTCACCTGTGGCAATTTTCTTTTTAGTTAGTTCTCACTATATAGCTTATATGTGTAGTTTCTTTTCAACACGTGTACTTAGACAAAGTTTACAGCTCATCATTTGACGTCTGACAAGACACAAGCTCTGCTATCAGACAAGCTTATGCTATTGTCATGAGATTGGAATTATGGCATTATAGAGTATAATGCGTCATTCGCAATATTCATTTTTCATAACAATTTCAATTTTCACCCTTAATGTCATTCTTCCCATGATGGCCAATAGGAGAGTTTTTTTTTGTGTTGCACACAGACAGTAACTGACTGCAAGATGCTGGGCTCGACTGGACACAATGTATACTGGAGCAAGGAATAACAGATGGCACCTCACTTGTTTGAAGAAGAGTGTCTTTAATGCGACACATTCTTCTTCCTTGTCAAAACACGGCGTCTACATTACCCACAATGCAACTTGTCTGCCGACAGTTCGATCTGAGATTTGGATGCCTTCAGTGTAACTGTATTATAGATTACAGTAAAATGTTATGTTAAACTATGTGAAAACTATGTTTTCTAGAAAATATTATAAGGGGCAACTGGGTAGCTCACCTGGTAGAGCAGGCGCCCATATATAGAGGTTTACTCATCCTCCAGCAGCCGCGGTTTCGCCTCTATCCTGTGGGTCTTTGCTGCATGTCATCCCCCCCACCCCCATTTCATGCATTTAGCTGTCCTGTATAAATAAAGGCCTAAAATGCCCAGAAAATAAAAAAGGAAAAGAAAAACAGTATACAATTTTTAGAAGCACTTGCTATTATACTACAAAACAAAACTTCTTTACAGATATTACATAATGTCAAACACAAAACAATTGTGATGCTTGTCGCTCCACAGCAGTAGGGAGGTTCAATATTTTGTTGACAGACTGTAGTGTCCTCACATACTGAGCTGTTCTCCTGAAAGGTGGACAAGACTGCTGCATTGCCAGTAAACATCCATAGGACAGAAAAGTTGGGGGTAGGGATGAAACGGCTAAGCCTACTATCTGCTTGTGTGGGGATGTTTGTGAAAGCGCTTCACAATTCAAACAAACAGCTAACAAACATAGATTTGTTGTTGTCATGAGCATGATCACCAATACACTCAAAGATAAGTTGGGACCAAGCTTTCACTGTGTCAATATGCTGACATGTTCACCAAACACCCACCCACACACATATTCACACTCGCACATGCACACGCACACGCACACGCACACGCACACGCACACACACACACACACACACACACACACACACACACACACACACACACACACACACACACACAGACATACCGTGCTGCTATCCACATGTCCACACCCACATGTAAGAGTGAAACATGCAGCCCTGCTGAACTGAATGGTCGTCCTCTGAGGTCAGGGCTGACACACATCTTCAGCTTCCTGACAGTAATTCTCCTCATGTGTTGTTATGCATCTGCAACCTGAGTGCATGTCCCCTCCACACTCCTTCCCCACACACATGAACAACAGACAGTTTGGCTGAGAAGTCACCAGACAGACAGGCTGACATTGTCCAGCCTACTTTTGCACCTGCCTTTTTTCAGTACCCTCCAGTCTGTTTGGCTTCCTCGTGTGTTTGGATAGCTGCCTTGCACACAATTCAACACCTAATTGTCTGGCAAGTTATAGCAACAATCTTGACTAAACTGTTTTTATTCTGTTAAACTCTCTTTGCTCTTGCTGCCTTACAGTAATGATGGTGCATGATTGTCTAACCCCCTACCTGCCGAACCACGTCTTCGACTAGCTTAAACAATATACGTCTGGCTCTGCAAATGCTAAAAAATAACAAAATCTTGAGAAGTTACCAATGAATGAAGAACCGATCAGTAACAGCTAATTCATTGTTAACAAAAAGGGCCCTCGCAGAGCACAGACCTTTGCCAAAGCATGCCCTATCTCACAGTGTATTATAGTGTGAATTTTCCCAGTCGGAAACCCATTTTACAGAGTATTATGAAGTAACATGAATGCAGCACAAATGCCCTATCTCGCAAATTTGACGGGTCCCACCTTGGCCCATGCTACACCTTTCCACTTGTTGGATTGTCAATGACTAAAGCTTTTTTATACCTTGTTGTTTAGTTTAGTTTAGTTTAGTTTATAGTTTATTTGAACATTTATAGTTTTTGAACAAAAAAAAAACAAAACAAAAAAAAACAAAAAAACAACAACATTAAAATAAAAGATTTATATACATGCATTCCTGCATACATATAATTAGAATGACAAATAAATAAGGTCATGTACTTATTAGCACAATCTTCCAAATTTGAAAGTCGTTCAAAAAGGAACAAAAATTGTCCATGTTCAAAAGGAGTAGGAAGAAGTTGATAAACAACTTATCAAGTCCGACCCCCTTTCTCTACTTTTATCCTTTAGTAAATCTTATTCTTCAGTTATTTACACATTGTTATTTACACATCATAGACACAGACGCATACATACACAAACAAGAGTTGTAAAGAGTAACCACATTTTTTTCTCCATTAACAAACTAGTCTCCACATACCGAAAGAAAGAGGGAAAACATTATTGAGGTCAGCGTCTACTGAACTCAGAAAACAAACATCCTGCCAAGTACTGTAAATTGTAAGCTTCTCAATACAAACAGCATCAGTTTAATGCAAACTTTACACGCTCACTCAGCAAGGACATCAGCCCTCAGGTGGGTAGTCACTATCTAGGATGAGAAATCAATGGCAGACTGCAGTCGGGTTTCATTTGGCTAAGAGGAGAACATTTAAGTCCGTTCTGATGAACGTTAATGTGCACTGATGAAGCCCGGACACTGACAGAGCTTACAGCTTGTTAATGTGCTGCTGTTTCAAACAACTGGTTATTTGTCTTATGTTTTGGACTTTTGCCAACTTTTGCATTTGAAATCTGAACTCCTTTAGAGGGAGGTTTGATGAAAAAATATACACACCTTTACATGTTTTTGTTTCCATAATAACGCCACTTTGACACCTCCACCTGCCTTTACCCTATATATTTACACCCAGGGGACACAATATGGAAGGCCAGCATGCAATGACACTGAATACACACAAATGTAAACACACACACAAACACACCAAAGGTGAACAAATATTTTCCTTACCTCAGGGAATTCTATTTAGTTTTATGAAAGGGAAATAAAAACACGCACACACACACACACACACACACACACATACACAGGTGATAAGCCAATATTGTCATGACTGGGGGGAGTTGTGTTTAATAACTTACAGAGGGAAAGTGTTTCCACAGGTGGGCGGAAGCAACTTCCTCAGAGTAAACCGTGGGTGGAGAGATCAGTATCTTCAAACTTCCTCACAGATGGAGGAAGAAAAGATCCGTGGCTAATGTAGCAATGGAAGAGTAATGTAAGATTTTTCTGGATGAAGGCATGCTCATCAAGCATCACACATGAAGTGCAGGAGCATCATCCCAAACAAATATTTTTTTAAAACAAGCTTCCACAAGCTTTATACAAAGTCAACCTGTATATCCACTTACAGTACTTTCCTTTCCCTAGTCATTAAATGAGAGCAGTAAATACAAAGTGCAGTAAGTAAGTGTTTGAATCCAGCCTTCATCTTGTGGATCATTCTGACAGTGTCACGACATATGACCCATAGTGTCCTGCCGGATCAAAGCGGGGAAGCAGAAAATGACAAGTGACACAGAGGATGCTTCAAAAGTCCCACTCACCATAACTGCCCCTGAAGTTAGCATGGCTGTCACTCATACTGTTTTCCAATCAATGCAACTTCAGCAGACGTAGTTGATGATTGTTATAATGAGGGAGCCCCAGTTGATTTGCATTAGTTTATTACCGGCCTGGATATCCCTGGGACCTGGTTTAATTTTTCATTTACCCACAAAGCTGATTGCCACTTATTGGTGAGTCATTGTGAGAGTCAATGAATTAGGCTGATGTGGTTACCTCTGGGGATGTTTGTGTTGCTAGGCAATAGGGGGACATAATAGCATATCATAATACAGTAGAAAGCAAATAAAAACAACAAAGACTTCTCACTTGTCCGTTTTCAGCACTGTGTCCATCACTCAACCTCTGCCTGTACACAGCATGTACCCTCGTATACAAACACGCACATGCCTACACCTGTCACATGTAATATTCCTCTGATTGTTACCACCAGCAATGAGTAGTACAGAAATCACTCCCTCGGAACTGTTTGTCGGAATGGCCAATAGCTTTGTAAACCCCCCTTCTTTCACACCAATCTGACGTCGGATTAGGGGGCGCTGTCTCGACAATTACTGTATCTTTTCGGAATCGAAAATTTAATATTCACATCAACTTCCCGCCACGATTGGCCAGGTGTGCAGAGGTGTGTAAGAAATATGAGTTTGAACTTGAAAAAAATTCCTTTTTGAAGAAAATGTTTCTTTGTAATATTTATTTTTTGAAAAAAAAGTATTACACATCTTTTTGTAGCACTTTTCACCATTCAAATGCTCTTCAGTACAGTCCTGGGGCCCACCGATAAAGCCTTACACCATGAAATTCTACGCTGATTCAGATGGTCTCTAGTTCAGTAACGTGTGTGAGGATGTGGAAGTTTTGGTGTTGTTTAAAGCCAACTTAAAGTGTACTGATGATTAAAATAGTGTAACAAGTCCTTTTGCTGTAGAATATTCAATAAAGTAGTTTTAAGTAGTAATGTATACTGCATCATTTTCTATTGAATTTTCAAGTTTCTTGCCCCGTACGGTTCCCAGATAATATTATTCTTCCAGCCACCACTACTATACATTGGTCTCCCCAGCCCCACCTCCCCACTGGAGTCTTAAACCGATCACAGCCGCTAGAAAAAGCCCACAGATCATCTTCTCTTGTCATCCAGAGGGATCCAATTAAGCCTCCAAACTGACTGTGTTGCGATTTGTGTGGTAGTTATGTGCTTAACAAAGCATTTATGTACAAAACACGTGCCCTGTCTGTATAAATCTGCACGTGTGGGGATGCCTGTGTGTTTGCACTCATCGTATGTCTGTGTGTGTAGGATGTCTCATCCTGCAGCATCACCACACCTACAGTGCAGACAGCTGGTGAGTTAAATGGCTTGCAGACAGAGCTCTGAGTGCTCCCTGCCTCCTCCTCTGTATCCATCAGGGTCGTGATAGAGAGCTGTGAATTTGTCTCCTTCACTTAGATTTATTGAAATGATATACACCTACTGTCTACTCTTGGCACAAATTTAAGACTGTGTTTTAAAATAAGAGCACTTTGCAGCTTGAAAGCTGCCAAGAGATAATTGGGAAATTGCAGACTCCAAAGTTTCAAGACTGTTAAGTGTATAATGTATGACGTGAACACATAAATTGATGTATGATGCTGTCTTTAGAAAAATGTGGCTAAATCTTAATAATTACACTGCAGATCCAATTTAAAAGATTTCTCCCTCACAATAAAAACCTGTGAGACTCGCTTCTCTTTCATGAGAATGTTGCTTGACCTTATAATGTAGTCATTTACATATAACCTTAAGCTTTAAAGCTGCACTTATCATACCTGGTTTCTGCTGGTAGAGCTGACTGTGTAATGGGGGACGTCTGCAGAACCAAGGATGGCTCAGTACTGAGGAAGACAGGTTGAGAAGGTTCTCCAAGATTAGAGGAAGAGTGATATTTATTTATCCTTTATTTAACCATGCAAGGTAATTAATTGGTAACAAATTGCTAAAGATAATGGCCTGACAAGCACCGAAAGATTCTTTTTCAGGTAGAGAGTACTAAGAGCAATATTACGCAGACAGTGTCATGAACAAGCTTAGCTCAACTTTAATAGAAAATAATTAGGACTGCTGTATACGCATTGGTGCAATATAGTAAAATGTAAAATGCAATAGTACTAAAATCCAATATTTTGGAAAATTCCAAAATGCATAAAATAATGATAAATTGATTACATAAAAAATGTTTATTATTAGGGAGAAGATTATTAATAACCGGAGGAAGTGCTACTTCTTACTGGGAGGAAGAGATTTTTCTTATTGCCACTCTCTGATCTCTCATTCTGTTTATTTTGTCTGATGTGGAGTGATAATCAAAGCCAAACTTTCAAACAATTTCAGTGTTCATCTCCACCAAATTGCAAAAATTGTTGCTTCAGTTGCTCAATTTATTAAACTTATGTGTACTCGTTATTTGACTTCTGGCTCCTGACCTAAAGTACATCTCTAGATTTTTCAACAAAGTTTGTGTTGACATACTCTTCCAACATAGAATGGCTGGTTGGACTAAGTCAGTCCAGTCATTTGTAATGTGGGACACAATAGATTTCCTAATGCAGTTTTGTTGTGGGAGGAACGTCCTTTTTAGGGGGAAGGGCTGACCAACACAAATTAAAATGTTGGTACAATTGTTGGTTACAATAAACTTGAGGTTAAGATTATGGAACATATTACGCACACTACTACTACTGCTCTGTGGAACAATCATGGCTATGGTTAAAAGACAAGAATGCTGACTGTCGTTAGCAAACCGGAAATAAATAGAAGTCACTCAAATTACATTCCCTTTTTTTGTTGAGTCCGACTTGCTCCCCATTTAGGATTTGTCACTCTAAAATATTGTCAAGGTTGCTGACGGCTGTGGTGTTCGTCAAGGATCCATTCTTGGTTTTCTTCTGTTTTGAATATACATGGTCCTTCTAGGTCAGGTCCTCCACCTATCTCTAGTGATGTTCATTTTAATCTAGTTTTCTAAACAACATTTGCTTTGATCCCTGATATATCCTGCTATGCTATAATATATGATGAGTTCATCTGCAACAGCAATTCAGCCAGTCCCAACTAATCAAAAATCAGGTTGAGTTGAGGGGCACATCTAGATAGCCTGTCTGCTGCAATCAGGGTCCTGACACTGCACTCAGACAACCTTCATACCCCCCATCCTTCACTACGTGCTGAAGCCAGTCCCATCCTTTCCTGTTACCTGCTGTAACATACTGAAGAAGAGTTGAGGAAAGGGGTAAAGAGGCCATTTTTGGGCAACCTGCAAAATAAAATGTCTTATTCCGTTTGTTGCTCAAGATTCTGATTCTGGGATAATTAGAATGCTGAAGAAAAGAGCAAAAAGGATGAAGTCAGCTGAGCGGTCATGTTAAATATATGAAGAGAATGACAAGTCTTTGCTGATGACAGCTATTTTAGCGCCTAATTAGAGGGGAGTGAGTGTGTTGATTACATTTACAGTGACTAAAGATAACAGTGCAATCATTGTACGGCGTAAACACTGAATTTCAGCATGTTCAAATGTTTTTATAGAAAAGAAAGTCCTGGTTTCAGAGCTGAGCAGTCAAAGACAATCAATGAAAAAGTCCTGCAGCCATGCAGTGAGGTTACAGTGCAACTAAATACAAGACTTTTAAAAACTTTGTGTGGGTTATATTGTTTCATGCAGTCAGATATGAAACAAAAAATGTTGGAAAAGCTTTGAAAATAGAATTTGATTAAAAATGACATCCCCGGGTTCAAGCAAGGATGTAGAGCAAAACTGTTTATTGTACAACATAGATTTCACTGTTGCTACATAGTTAGTTTTCAAAGTCAGTGCAGTCCTGTCCTACTGCTGTAAATACCCAAGGCATGGTAAATCTTTGTTTATACTGGTTATTTTTCATCTTGTTTACAGCTAGCCTGGTTCTGTCAAAAGGTAACAAAATCCTACTTCCAGCATCTCCAAAACATGCCATGTCTTTTTTTGTTTAATTTGTAAAAAAAACAAAGTGTAAACATTTTAAAATTGTGGGTTTACGGGGAATATATGGCGTACTTGTAATGTTTTTTATTTATTTATTCCATGTTCTTGTTCCTAAACGTTGAAGAACAGTTGAATTAATAAAAAACACAGGTGTTTTGAAATTGCTTTATGAAATTATTATTATTTTGCCCAGCCTAGTAGCCAATTGATAGATATTTGTAGTTTGTGCAGTCTCCAGAGGACCAAATGATTGATATATACTGTACACATTTATGAGTGCCCCTCCTGTTATTCCTATCATCCCATAATTATGGGTGCAACATTTTAAATGACCTAATAATGACAAAATATTACTAAAAGGTCATATTTAAGTAAGGATAATTTCTGGACATTTCACTTTCTGCGTAAGCAATTGATACTCCTCTACCAATGTGAAATGGCTGGTTGGACTGAGTTAGTCCTCTTCCCTTTGTGTCTGAGACACAGTGTCCTAATCTTTCATCTTTTCATCCTCCGCCTCTCTCAGCCCTCAGCTCTCATTACAACACAACACACTCACCACTGGACTTTACTCTGACAGAGGGGTCACACTTGATGAGAGTTAGTTTCAATGCCAGACCCTCCTCCACAGTGAAGCGAAGGAGGGTCTGGCTAATCCACACAGCATTCCCGGATGGGAGAAAAACGTGCTTTCGTTTATTGCCATTTCTTTAAACCAATCACAATTGCCATGGGCAAGAGCCACGGTGCCGCTGCAAAATAGCGTAGGGAAGGAACTTGTTTTGGTGGGATGTGTGTACTTTCAAAGGTCGTTTTAGTCATGCAACAGAAAACTCAGATTAGACAGATGGTCTAGCTGGTGTCTGGATTCACCTTGCAGAGATCTTAAGAGCAATTGACCATATTGCTCATAAATCGGTGCAAAATTCCAACACACAAAAAAAGGTAACTGACATCTGGGCGAGAAGGGCTTTAACCCGGCGGAATTTCCGGAAGTGGAACGTCATGGATGCAGAATAGTTTCAATGCTTAATCATGAGTCTTCTGATGTGAGTAACATGTTAAAAGTGATGTTCAGCTACTTTGTTTAGTCTTTTTCTTAAGCAGTGTAACAGTGTTTGTTTCATGAATATGGAGAATCTAACGTTTTTGAGCATTTGTCCTAACATCTTCAATGACTGTTTCCAGAGAAAGTTTTACAGGTAATTGGCTGTACATGATGTTGGAGCTGTGTATTTTTACTTTGCTTCAGTCACTAACGAAAGGTTTCTTTCCCTGCTTTCTTGTTGATTGGTTTGTGGTGTGATTTACACAGGTTTCATGATTTGGAAGAGTAGAAGCCACTGAAATGTGTATGAAAGCTTAAGAAATATTTGTTATCGTAGAACTCCAACATCATCTTTGGTCAGTTAGAAAGAAACTGCTTGAAACAGCCCTTTTCTGCCCACCCACTGAGCTCGGCTCGGACCATATTGATTTTTGCTCTGGTGGGCAAGCGTGAACTCTCACAAAATGAATGACCAATAGAAAAGAATATGGTGTATTGAGGTAGAAGGCTGATGAAGGCTGAGAGAGATTGGCCTTAACGCTGAGGTGGTGGTGCAGCTTAACGAAAGCACACAGTCATGTTCAATTAGAAATTAATCCACAAAATTCCCCCAAAAATGCATTCCTACCTAGTTATACAGACATACAGCTGTGTCAGCACTAAGCCCTGACAATGTAACACTATTGGGCTTTATTCTTAGCATTTCTATAACAGCACAAGTAAAATTGGACTAAAAATGTCTTGTTGCCATACAATATGAGCATAGAAATTAGTTAAGACCAATACCGATAATGAGCAGGAAAAGTCCATGCATTTTATTTATTTCCATACATATCCTATTTTATACCTATGCCATTTTGTATGGACAGAATGATGAAAGAGAGGATAAATATAATCCAACGTTCCGGTGAAGTTGGAGGGCATGTCCTACTCAACAGTTAATCTCTTTGTTGTGTCTTTGTCCCTGTAAATGTTAACATTTCTCCTCTATTTTACTTCTCCTCAGATTGTCTTTTCCACCTTTCCATTCCTATTTATCTCTATTCTCTCTCTTCCTCCAGCGCAGCCATCCAGTCTTAACACTTAAATAGAGGAAACATTGTGCAATCTTCAGAGCTGCAGCACACCAATCAGTCCTGACAAACACACAGACACAGCCTCACTCTGACAGGGGTGAGGAGTTGCTGTAGACCCTCCACTCCACCAGCCAGTTCAGATGCAAATTCAAATGTCAGGTCCCTTTCTCCTCAAAGGCAACGTCAGCTCGGTGAATGAGTGGGATCTTAAAATCAGGTAATTATTTCTGGCAGATCGCTGTATTTGCTTACTGTATTGAGTCAGCCGCACTTGACAGTGCACACCGAGGCGGGACAAATACACACTGGCACACACAACATGGCACACATAGGAATATCGACATATAAAGGGTTTTCCTAAATTTTCTCTTTTAAATTATATAACTCTTTGTTTGTAGAAAGATGGGAACACAACTGTCTACACAAAATGCTAAAAATGTTTGTGGGTATTTTTTATCTTTTTCAATATTAGATTTGAAAGAATTGCACACAGTGGATCTAACAGTAAATTACATAGTAGCAGTAACAGTTAAAGAATAAAAGTAAATAAACACACACACATACACAGACTAGGTTGGCTTTACACTTCTGCACTACATCTGCAATATGTTATAAGTATTTTTTTTTAAACAATGTTGAAGATCTGAAACATATCCCTCAGTCATGGAAGTCAATTATACTTGTTTATTTTTATTCTAACCATTTCTTTTAGTGCTTATTAGTTTTAGATTCAAAATGTCATTAGGTTTAGCCCCTGCGTGTAGCTTCTGCTTCTCAATTATAACATGATTGACTTTAATTTTCTCTTTGCTAAGAATGATTTGCTTTTGCTTATCTTCTCTTCTCATTTCTTTTGCAAATTAATTGCAGTAAAAATGTATAAATTATATTAATGAAAATGAAAGTGTTGTTTTGAAGACAAAAGAAAATGCACAGAATTAGAATCCTACATAAAGAAACAAACACTGACACAATTTGTCGCTCTCTCTCTCTCTCTCTCTCTCTCTCTCTCTCTCACTCACACATACACACACACACACACACACAAACACACACACACTGGACCAGCTCCAAAGGCAAGCAAGGTTTTCACAATTTGCTTCCATCTCCCTAATAAACTGGATTAATACAATTTTCTTAAACGCAACCACGCTCCCCTAGTCAAATCAAACCATATATCACCTCATCAATTTATCTCCCCTGGCACTGCAGCAGACTTTTCGGGCTCACTCATAATCGTATTATTGCTGAACTTCCCTGGTCTGGACCGAAGCCAAAACACATATTACACAAATAAAACAACAGACAGACAGTCCGGGGAGAGTAAGGTGCCTGCTCCAACCTCTGGTTTCCCCCTCTCACGAAAGCTCTGTCATTGAATGCCTCTGACCAAGATGAAAGATAGTCCTTGGCATTTATGTCTAAATCCAGTGGGAGCCAAATGAACAGAATGGGCTCAACATGTTTGAAATGGCGTTCAGCAGTTTTAGTTCAGCTTGTGGAGAAATTAATTTAAAGTACAAAACAACAGTGGAGAAAAAAAAAGAACTAGTGGCTGACAGAATACAAATTGTATATATTGTATTTTGATATTTTGGCCATTTTGTTGGCAAACAAAAGCCCCAACTTAACATCCTGTCATTCAATGCTTGTCTCTGTGAGCGTTGAGTGTCCCTCACGCAAAGAATGGTCATCAATTAGGACTTCAATGGCAAAATAAGTTTAGAATCCATCCGTCAAAGAAAACAAAAAATCAGTGATGTTATTCTGAAAAATATATCTGAAAAAAGCTTTGGAACGACTTTTACTGCTGCATCAATCTTATCCACACTTGTTGCCCTTTATCTGTTGCTACTTAGTCATACATGTAACTATGAAAGAAAGAAAGCATACTTTTATTAGTATATACTTTACATAGTCCCACAAAAGAAAATTGTTATTTCACACATTGCACTTACACAGGCCAAAAATATACACACATGCACAAATAGAACACATGCATTAATGGAGAAATGTCAGAGCAAAGGGCTGACCATGGACAGGCGCCCCGAGCATAAGGTTTTGGTGCCTTGCTCATGGGCACATGGGCAGTGCCCAGGAGGTGAACTGGCATCTCTGCAGCTACCAGTCCAAGCTTCATTCTTGGTCCTTACAAGGACTTAAACCATCAACCCTTTGGTTCCCTATCCAAGGACTGAGCTACTGCCACCCTCAGAACAGTGTGGTCAACTGATTTAAAAGGACAGTAACTAAAGCCTGCCTAAAAGGGTGCGTATATATGTAATATACAGTATAGTGTAGTATATATACAATAAATGATAGGCCTACTGAATAAAAAAAAAGTACATCACCAGCCAGAACATTGATATTGGAGTATGCAGTAAATACAATATCTGTTAAAAGCGGTTTGTAAACACAAGATTCAAAAGTGGCCCCTCCTCCCCCTCAACACTACACCAGAAGCACACACATCCTGACTGCAGCTGCCAGAACACAGCCCAGTGTACCACGTGCAGCATTACTACTGCCAGCGCCTTAAGAGCGGTGGAAAATGAGTGATGATTTGTCATGCAAATATTTGATCAAATATTGTAGTTATCCAGTGTTAATGAAACTCTTGGATGCATGTTTACAATCTGCACCTGATCACTAGGTTTCCTAGAGTCAAGCCCACACACCCTGCGTGCAGGGGGCTTCACACCCAGTGCCCAAAGGCTGATGCTTTGCAATGTCCTTAACACAGCAAAATGAAAAGAAAAGAGAAACTGCAGGCAGAGGTCAGGCAAATCCTACTCATTGTACTTTTAAGTCAGGGGAAATCATTGTTAGGAAAATAAACTATGACTATGGTATTGTTCAGATAATGCAACTTAAGACCATTAAATAGATGCACATGCTATATACATACACGTTTTTGTAAGGAGACAAACCTGTACACAGTTACTTTCCACCTTGCTACATGACAGGCACAATATTTCCAGTTGTGACACTTGAACATTGGCACAATGTGTACATTTAGAGGTGAAATACAAACGTATCTCAGAGGGATAAAGGCATAAACATAAAACACATAACATTGGCTTTGGCTTTATTTGTCAAATCCGTAAGATGGATAAATGACTACACTGTCGCACAGCAGAAAGCTTACATTATGTTGTATAATACTCTGCTATGGGCTTATCTAACTTTCACCAGACAGAGAATGAGCATGAATAGAGGTTGGCAGTTGCTGTGTAAGCTGACAATTATAGCAGTGCTGTATGAGTGACGTGGACGGAGTACAGGGAATCTGACCTTGGGTATCATGTACAGTCAAGGGAAGGAAAGATAGGGAAAAAAAGAAAGAAAAGATGGCAATCCTCAGTATCAGCACTTGACAGACGATGAAAGAGAGTGGAGGTTGTGGAGGTCCACTCCCTAGGCCAGTCCTAGGGTTTGATTTTGACAGTGTACTCTACACTTAAATGGAGACAGACACACTAATCCAAAAAGGCAAAAACAGCAATAGTGGGCCAGGTGTAGACAAACAAGAGACAAATACAGAGAGAAAACTAAACACATGACAGGAAATCACTGAGGAAGACTAAGAGAAATAAAGATGAGCGACAGGGTAGCACTTACCATGGGCGTGAATTTACAGTTGTGTTTATATGTCATCTGCTATGGTTAGTGTTGCATTGCCGGCAGCAGCAGTCTGCTTTGATCACAGCTCAATCAGCCCAGGCTACAGCCGAGTGTCATTTCCAGGGACCAGCCATTTGTTATGACAGTCCTAATAGATATCTGGGCTGCATGGCGACCATCAATTACCATTTACTCCTCCCTTAAATCTACTCTCATTCTCCTCTATCTCTTGCCTCTTTTCTGTTCATCCTTTGTATTCTCTTACAATTTCTCCTAATATGCCCTGCCTGTCCTTGATTCACTCTCTAGCTCTTCTCAAATAATGCAGAGCAACAGATCACCCCAAAAAGTCGAAGCATTCAGATGGAAAGCCATTGTCTCTGTGCGTCTCCCACAAGGTATTAGCCATGCAGTCAATATGTTATAACCGGCCTGCAAGTATTGAAGAGCAAGGATTTTAGAGGCTACTTCTAAGAGCAGGTCTATGTACAGGTAAATCACATGAGCTCATCTCTCCAGGGAGAACTATATTGTGTGCTCATCAGAAAAGAATAAAGCTATATCGTTGCTTTACAGTTTTACTGTGAGAATTTCACACACACACACACACACACACACACACACACACACACACACACACACAAACAGTGAACTGCGGATGCCTCCAGCCTGAGGACAATTCTGCTCTATTGCATGTGGGTCCTTAACCCAGCAGACTGTGAATCATAGTCCAGCAGTCAGGTCAGTTAACCCTCTGTGATTCTTCCTGCACATCCATTCAGACAGACAGTGTGCTTCAGCTTTGCGCCATGTATAGCTTCTTTATGTCCAGGGGGAGTTCAGGTCAGATGAGAGATGGCATCGCTTTATTTAGCTCAAATTCCGAACATTAATGTGTGAATTTAAAGCTAAAGGAAACGGAAAAAAAAAATTGCGAGATTATATACTGTAAAGTTTGTGTCTGACACAATTGGATATGCTAACAAGGGCACAGCTGCATTAGAAATGTTCCACTTTCAGCTGTATTTTTTTCAAATCCAGTCATTCTAAATTTGTGTCATTTGGAAAGGAAACAATCCATCCTTTTAACAAAAAGGTTAAACCAATCAGTATTCAGGAGTGACACCACTCCTATTCACTCAGTGAGTCTATATCAATTTACTAAGAAATGCGCCAGTGTTAAAATGTGTGTTTAAGAAGGAGTAGTTTTTTTTCTGTAACCTAAGCAAAAATAATCATTTATTCTAATGTGTGGATTTGACTGCATCGTCCCACACGTCAGTCCAAGAGGTCCTGCTGAATCAGAATGTCAGTCAGGGTGACAGAGGCAGTCACATTTACATGCAGCGAGGCCGGCATTCGTACGCAGCGCTGAGTCACAATTACATGCCCCTGAAGAGGCATTGTTCATTCTGTCTAGTTGGAAAACATCTCTCCAGGGATGTGATCTTAGCTGCTGACAAAGACTCTGACCTTTGCATCATATTGTCTGTTAACACATCGCATAGTGCTCCGTGGTACAACAGTTACAGCATTAAAGATGAATGCACCGTGCTTTGTTTTAAGGTGCATCTCACTTCCCTTAAATTTCTTCCCCGGCTTCTCCACTTGCATCCCTTTCTCACGTTTTAGTCCGTCCCACCTTGGAAGCTATAGAGAGATGGCGGAAATCATGGGAGGAGAGAGGAAACGAGGAATGTGTTTTAGGGGGACAAGACAAGCTTTTCTTTGAAGTGTCATGTTAATTTGTCAGCTGTATGGGTGGAGTGAGCAATGGCTTTTAACTGCACAGCTTCTGGGACAGCTGCTCTCATGTATCCTCACTCATAGCTAATTGGAGGTCCCTCCTTAATGCTCGCTCCTCACTCCTTGAGGCAGGAATAAGAGCTTTGAGACGGCCTTCACAAAGGAGGGCCAGAACAACATCCAGTATTAAATGAGGAGAGGGAGATGCACCTTTAGTATCTGACTCTGAGCCTTACTTTACAGTATACCACACATGCCCACTAGGTGCTCTCAGTGTCCCCCCCCCTGCATTTTACCTTGGTGCCATTTGAGCACTTACCTGCCTACACAGCTGTTTCTTATTATCTCGTAAACAAACTACATAAAGCTGTAAGGCTTTAAGCCAAATTATAGCCCCAAATTGCTCTCTTCTGACTAATATTAGAAACGTTTGCTGGATTGGTGGTTGTTTTTAGTGCAGTTTGACACCCAAACAATCTTGTTGGATTTCTGCCATGTCTGCCAAATTTTGCTCAGCTGTTTTGCAATTTGAGCAGTTCCATGGTCCCATTTCCCACATGACTGCTGTCAAAAGATCAATTTTAAACTGTGGCTTGCTTTAAAAAACCGGAGTATTTCAGGGACTGCTATGATATAAAGCTGAAATTCACCAAATTGTCTGCATCTTCCAGCTCTATTAAGATATAAAGAGTCATCTCTTTCCCCTTTCCACTTGTTAAAAATATACATAATGCTATCACATTCTGTTATTTCAGAAGCACCAATCACATTACACTACATTAAATGTCATTTAACGGCTTTTATTCAAAGCAACTTACAATTGCTATATGTGTCAGAGGTTGCACGCCCCCAGAGAAACTATGGGGTAAGTGTCTTGCTCAGGGACACATTGGCTGAGGTATTGCAGTGGGAATTGAACCCAGATCTCCCACACCAACGGTATGTATCTTATCCACTGCACCATCACCACTGTGATGGCATGTACTGCCACCAGTTATGCCATTTTCGTTAAGGGGCAGTTGTTCTTCCCCGTCGTGTTTGTGTGTTCTCTCCCCTTTCCCTTCTGTTTCTGTCTGTTGTGTCATGACTCTACCTGGAAGTAGGTCAAGGGGCGTGGCCGCTAATCTATCCCACCTGCACAGCTGTGGCCAATTCCACGATTTACCGCTGCAGTACAAATACTGCGTTCCAGACACAACTTTTAGCCTGTAAGTTATGACTTCAAGTTTAAACTCACGACTCGGTGGCTTTCCTGGCAAAGTCATGACAAACCCTTCTAGATGGCGTTAGCCATAGCTAGTGGCTACCTAACGTTGATGTTAGCTAGCACTAGCTGATAGTAGCGATTTCTAGTTGGCCACATATTTTGGGCTTCATTTTATAAACATAACCTCGTAATCGTGTGTGTATTGTTTTGATTATAATGTGCAGATTTACGCCATTGTAATCAACTACAAATTAATTGTAATCAAATTAGACGTCATTGTTGTTTATTTGTGTTTGACGTCAAAACTGTAACTGGATCTGGGACAAGTTTACAAGTAGTAAGTTGTGGGTTTGACTGCCATTCCAGGGCACTTTCACAGGTACAGGCACAGAATAGACATATTGTTACAAATCAGTTGGGTTTTTTTGCATTTAAAAAATGAGCTGGCACGGGTTGTTGAAGCATTTGGACAGCGGCCCTGGAGAACAAGAGATTGTGAAATATATTCTCACTGACTGTGAGAGACAGTGTTTTCTGGTAAATAAGCTGTTAAAAGTACAAAGTTAGTTTTTCTCATGTCTTAATAAATTCTCTATTTGCATTACTGTCACTTTAAGACTCTCAGCTGGTAACCACTATGTAGCATGAGCTTTAGGAAGTAAACTAAAGCTCCAAACAAGTGGTTCAGAGATTTATAGTTGCAGAGTAGCAAGTCAACTACAGCTACATTTGCCTAAATTTATGCCTAGAATAGCATTGTTGGTATGTATTAATTCACTGTTTTAAATGATTGCATAGGTTCATAGATTATTAGTTTGATGTTGAGTGTTGTTTTGTGTTTATATTAGAATTGTATGGAATGACTAACGTTGTTTGCCAGGTAGTCACAAGACAGGCTACACTCAGATGAATGAAGGTAATATTGATATGTCAGTTTAACAGGTATGATTTATATAGTGTAATGGTAAAGGAAATATTTGAATTGATGAAATTACATTCTGAATATTCCGTAGGCTATATAGTATGTTAAAAGCTAGCGTAGAGTTGATTAGTCTTTGTATGTTACAGTTTCACACTTTCCTGGCAACGTAATTAAACCTGTGGACGTGGGAATGGCAGTCTTCAAAATCTTGATGTTAGGAGAGAGTTTAGCTGGCTAATAGTGTATAGAGCAATACCGTAGACGGCACAGACAGAGAAAAATATTTTACACACAAAACTGTCAGCAGTTTGAAGCAATTCTTTGACATTTCAATTTCCTGAATGAAACACAGATATTTGAATTGCAGTTTCAAGATTTCACAGGGTTCAGGTTTTCCTCAGTAGTGTTATCCAGCTAATGTATTTCTGATTCTGATTAATCCAAATTCCTCAAAGGCCTCTGTCTGTATTTGGATGCTGTTAACTGTACAATGTCACTACATCCCTAACAGCTGCAGCAAACCACTGCATCTGAAAGGAACAAGTCCATCCTAAAAGCACCACTCACAAACAGTTATTTTAACACACCTTGCATTTCTAGGTGAATTCTGTTTAATGGGTACATCACAAAGGTAAATTATGGTAAAACACTGATCACACAATATCTCCTGGAAAGCAGTAAATGTCAACTGATTGTGTTGTGCAAGTGTATTCAAGAGAAGAATTTTTTTAAGACAACATGGCACAGTACAGTAGTTGGCACTCTCCTGCTAACGTTGGCCCATTACCATATATCTGCTTGCTGTCTCCTGATTGCAAATGCAATGCCCTTCAAGTGACAAGCTAACATGCTGATACAAATCAGAACACTGCAAGATAAATCGTTATCCACTGATGACTCAAGGACTGGCGGCTCTGCCTGCTCACTCATTTCTGTAGAATCGTGGTTTTTAGGAGCGACGTGGCAGGCAGGTGCTCCGGCTGGGGGTGGGTCCCGTGTGGCCTATGATTGATTGTCATAGGCTTGGAGTGCTCACCTGTGCAGCCTCCAAAGATCTTGGTAGATAAGCATATTCAGAGACTGCCTGTCTTGACCTTTGCACGGTAATTAAGGGACTGAGCATGCTGAAAAGAGCTGAGTGCTAATGTGCTGCTCGATTCTGCACTGGTCCTCAGCGATTTGTGTACCTCACAGCCAGAAATCAGGCTTTTAAATTCAGTGTGTTGTCTGTAGGGTTGCATAGTAGCAGTTAAATGTTAGGCTCTCACTTTAAACATACAATAAGGAATAGACAAAGATACACTGTTCTAAATTTAGAATTAACATTACTTCACTAAGATATAGCTGTGTATCACTGTGTGAATCTGAATCTCATAGAACCAATAATGTAGCCTCTTACACACATGAAGGATAGAGAAAAAGAGTTGTTTAAAAAGACATTTAAAAGCACAGCAGAAGAATGTCTTCTCTTCTTCTGCTCTGACAGCTGTGACCCCTCCAGTGCTGCATGAACGTAATCTGTGTGTTTGTACTTACTTACACTCTCACATTGACCTATAACATGGAACATCTGACAAACCAACTTACAAAATTGCAACTTTAAAACTGGAATTGATTGTTGTTTTTTTAGTCTATTAAGCCACTCCATAGACATTTTAAATTAACTTCTTTTGCTATGGGCGGCTGTGGCTAAGTGGTAGAGCGGTTGCCTGCCAATTGGAAGGTTGGTGGTTCGATCCCTGCAGTCATTGTCAAAGTGTCCTTGGGCAAGACACTGAACCCCGAGTTCCCCCTGGTGCTGCGCATCGGAGTGTGAATGTGTATGAATGTTTATCTGATGAGCAGGTGGCACCTTGTACGGCAGCCCCAGCCACAGTGTATGAATGTGGGTGAATGGTGAATGTTTCCTGTAGATGTAAAAGTGCTTTGAGCAGTTGTTAAGACTGGAAAAGAGCTATATAAATACAGCACATTTACTATCCCTTTCTTGCCTTCTCTCTAGCCAAAATGGCCATTCATTTCTGCTAGATCAACTATGATTGTCACATGATCTTGTGGCATGATGAACACGTTAACGAACATTGCACAAATGAAACGTTTTTAAGATGGGAGACCTCTGTGGGAAGAGCAAGCAGGATTTCTGCAGAGGTTTTACAAAAAATGCTTGAAACTCCAGCCCCAACAAATTCTTCATTTCCTTTACCAAGACCACTCTGTCCATCTACCAAATCCCATCTTAACTGTAACTGTTACTTCTGTTACTTCACTTTAACTTGGCCCAAATAAGGACTTGGACTTATTAAAATAACCTTCAGTAATTACAGAAATAATAAGTGACTAATGCTTTGTTTCATTATGTTTTAAGACTCTTCCACAGGTTTCCTCTGAGAGGCTGTGTGCTGCTGAGTTAATTGCTCCTACATGTAGAAATGACGGGTTGAACAAAGCAGTTTAATAAATCAGAGTTTGATTTTGTTAACCTGCTTGCTTTATTTGGCGATTAAGATCAAATTGCTGCCTATTCAACCAAATTAAAGCCTTCTCCGACATCATGAAAACCGCTCTAGGGATATAGTTACAGACTAAGCAATAAAACAAAATGGCAAATCAAGATTACTGTAATGCATTCTAAGCCAGGGAGAATCATTCTGCCTTAACATGTCATCTTCTGTTTGTCTTTGCTATTAGGTGTTATGAGTATTTAGATAGCTTGTGTTATGAGCATGGATAATTGATGTTGTGTAAAGTATTCTGCATAACCTATGTGTTGTTTAGGTCCCTTGAGTCATTGCCAAAACTCACAATTAAGGATCAACCTGGCACATTCACCAAAAGTTTTCTGAAGGGTTAAAATTCAATTCAATTTTATTTATCAAATCAGGAGTTATCATCAGGGTAGGACAGGAGTTATCGCAGGACACTTTACAGATAGAGCGTGCCTAGACCACACTCTATAATTTACAAGGACCCTTCCATTCCCCACAAGAGCAAGAATTTGGTGCAACAGTGGTGAAGAAAAACTTGCCTTTTTTACAGGCAGAAACATCGGACAGACCATGGGCCTTGGTGGGCGGCCATCTTCTGCAGATATACAGATATAGAGAAATATGATTCCTAATAATTATAGCAGTTGGTGTGAAAATTATAGTACCAATAAAGATAATAGAATTATGACTACAAATAATAGTAGTAGCAGGGCAGGGCGTTGTAATTCAGTTGTAAAAGCTAGTGTTAAGCTAGTTTTGGTGTATTGTTTTGATCACAGTGTGTGGAATTACTTTACGTTGTCTATTTATGTATATTTATTTCTATTTGTCACGGCATCTGTACAGCATCAACAGGGGTCGCCATTGTTAATTATGTGTGTGTGACGTCAAAACTGTAATTGGGAGTACAACTATCTTGTACAAGTTCACAAGTAGTAAGTTACGGGTTTGACTGCTGTTCCAGGGCAATTTCACGTGTAGAAGGATGTGAAAACACAAGGAAAGGAACGCAGCATTAGTACCGCCTAATGCGTGAGGCGAGTGTAGCTTGTTGTCATAGCAACCTAACAT